>NC_077230.1:25693941-25993941 GCF_027887165.1 Monodelphis domestica
AAGCCTTTTAAAATTTTCTCATGTGTGACACTTTAAGACCTGAAGCATTTTGACTGGGGATAATGTTGGAAGTTGCAGTAATAACCCATAAGCTCAAGCACAGAGGCTGTTTGAAGCTTCCCGAGCCAGCGAGAAGCCTCAAGGAAGATAGAGGAAGGATAGAAGTTCTGGATTCCATGAGGGGGATGGCGGAGCCAACTTAGAGATATGAGGTGGCAGGAATGAGTCAGAAATCCAGGCCTTATTGATTACAAAGGAGCCACAGCAAAAACTCCAATCAGTGGACTACTCAGAAGGCTTATACCCGTCCAAAGATCCAAATTTAATACCACACAGGTCGGAGACATGATAGAGAAAAGAAAGTGCCTGGCCGAAGGCCAGGTCCCCGGTGTGAGAGGTAGATCAGGGAAGGAATCAAAGATGGAGACATCAGTGAGAGCTAAGATCCAAAAGAAAGAGAGGGCGGAGCTTGCTGTGGCCCTGTATTTAATCTCTTTGATATGCAAATATACACAATACATAGGGATGATTATCATTGGTTAATGACAAGGTATAGGTGTGGTTTCTCTTAGTCAGGTGAACACAAAGAAACCTGTTTTCCCGCCTAACCTGGGGGAAGCTGGGGTCAAGGGTCAGAGGCTTTTCCAGCCATGCGCAAGACTGAGCATGCTCTCTTCTAAGACAATCTTTACATTCTGTTTCCCTTGTCCCTAGACAGGTGCGGACTGCTACACTGTTTCAATTTCAAATATTTATAGGAAAAAAGTCAATGATTTATGTTTGCTGAAGTTCCCTTGATACCTGGAAATTACAGAAAAAGATCAATAACTCAGTTTGATTCCTACCAATAAGTACTTTACATCAGCTTCTATATATTGTGAATATCAGACCTTTATGATGATGATGATGATGATAATAATAATAATAATAATACGCATTTATATAGCACTTACCATGTGCCAGGTTCTATGCTAAGTGCTTTGCAATTATTATCTCATTTGATCTTCACAACCACTCTGGGAAGCAGGTAATTATCCTAATTTTACAGTTGAAAAAACTGAGGCAAAGAGAAGTTAAGTAATTTGTTTGGGGTCATATATATAGAAAGTGATAATCAGGGAAATTTGCTAGAGAATAGTTCATTAACTATTTCCCTTTTAATTATATTGCTTTTGTTTGTGAAAAACTTATCAATTTTTAGTGATCAAAATTATCAATTTTATTTCATTGGATCTTCTCTATCTTCTCTTTGATCAAGAATTCTTCCCTTATAAATAGTTGTGAAAGGTATATCCTTTTCTGTTCTTTTAAATTGTTTGTGATAGGACCCAGTTTTACCTAAGTTGTGTATTCATTTGAAACTTACTATGGTATATGGTATTGTGGAATTTAGACTACTCCACCCTACTTAGATCTTACTTTATGGTAAAGATAGAATTATAATCTCCTGATTATACAATGAAGGTACTTAGTTCTTACTTTATAGTGAAGCTAGAACTTTAAGGTAAATCTATTTTTGGATCTTAATACAAAAAGGTGTTAAGTAACTATAAAGGGTAAATTAATCACGAAAAGGTCAAGTAACTAACAAAAGGGGAACTTAACAAAGAAGTGTTAAGTAACTCAAAAGAGATAATTTAATCAAAGAAGATGAGAACTAAAGAATGGGCATTTAGAGGAGGGGACACAAGGGTAAAAGGTCTATATATGTGGCTCACTTCCTCTCTGTGGTACCTTTTGGCAGCGGAGATTTCGCTGGTGGCAGCGTGCTGGGTCTTTCGGCATCTTGATGTGGCTATAAACTATTGTCCGGTTCGGTGGTGAGCTTCTGGCTGAGTTTTTTCTCCTTTACTTTCCAAACTTATCCTCTTAAAAGCCTCTAATCTCCTTCAGAAACCTAGTGGCTGAAATCTTGAACTCTCCCTGGCACAGGCCAGGCGGGAGAAAACCTATACCCTCTTCCCTCTTTCTCCTTAAATCCTTCCCTCTATATTAATTAAAATTACCATAAATTGCAAGACTGACAGGTATTTTATTTGGGATTTTTTCCCCTGGTGAACAATTAATTTAGATTTTAATTCACAACCCTAAAATTATCTTTACTGTCTGAGATGTTGGTTAATTTATTCCATATCATCTTACAGTTTTCCCAACAATTAGTGATGCTTTGTTCCAAGTGTTGGAGACCTTAGACCTATCAAACATTATACTTTTATATTTGATTACTTCTGAGTCTTGTAGAACTAATCTGTTCCACCGATTAACATTTATATTTTTAACCAGTACCAAACAATTCTGATGATTATTGATCTGTAATGTAGTTTGTGATCTGTTTCTTCTAGACCTTCCTTATTCTCAGTTTTTAAAAATATATATTTTTCTTAAGATTCTTGATCTTTCGTTCTTCCAGATAAATATTTTTTTGTGTTCTTGATTGTCTTTCTACTGGATTAGTAAATTAATTTGAGTATTGTAATTTTTATTATATTGGCAGGACTCAATCATAAATAATTAATATCTCTCCAATTACTTAAGTTTGTCTTTATTTTGTTAAATCATATTTTGTAATTATATTCATATAGCTCTCATATGTCTGAGATTCTTGACTCAGATTCTTACACAAATTTGGAAAATGATGGCTGAACAAATTATGGTATATCATGGTGATAGAATTCTACTATTGTGTAAGGGATGATAAACTGGAGAATTTCTATATGAACTGGAAGAACCTCCAGGAACTGACGCAGAGTGAAATGAACAGAACCAAGAGAACATTATAAAGAGAATGTGAAACATTGTGGGACAGTACAATGTAATAGTCTTTGCTAATACAAGATAATCTCAAAGGACTTATAAGAAAGGATGCTATCCACATCAAGAGAAAGAACTGTGGGAGTAGAAATATGGAAGAAAAGCAAATGATTTTTTTATTTGTTTATTTGTTTATATGGATATATGATTTGTGGTTTTGGTTTTAAAAGATTGGTCTATTATCAAAATGAATAATATGGAAATCAGTATAAGTGATAATATTTGGATAACCCAGTGGAAGTGCTTATTGGATCAAGGAGTGGGGAGAAAATCAAAATGAAATATATAAACATGGAAAAATATTTTTAATATAAGAATTTTTTTTCAAATAGCAAGTTTCATTTCCTTTTGCCTATGCATATTTTCTCAATTTATTTTTCTATGTTAATATTATAGCTTCCTTTTCTAGAATTATTAAGTAATAATGGTGACAATGGAACAGTTACTTTACTCTGGAAAGTAACTTTACTGGAAAGTAATTTTACTGGAAAGACCTTTAGTATTTCTTCATTTAAGATAACAATAACTTGGTTTCAGGTAGACAATAGTTATCATACAAAATTAATTTATTTCTAAGCTTTTTAAAACATTTTCATCATGAAAATGTAATATAGTTTCTCAAAAGCATTTTCTGATAAAATCAATATGTGTTTTTGATATTTTTATTATTAAATATAACAGAAATGTGATTTTAAAAATTTATGTGGTCTATTGTTTTATTTTGCCTAATGTTGAGCATTAATTTAATTGCTAAATTCCCGTATATAGACATCTAACTTGATCATAATTAATAAACTTTTTAAAATATTTTGTAGTCTTTTGAATAATTAAAAATATTTTATAAACATTTTCATTAGATATATTGCTCTATAGTTTTCCTTTTTTACTTTATCTTTCCCTGGTTTATTTGGATTGGGAAGAAGTTATTTCAAAGGTCTTCCTATATCACATACTTAGTAGTTGTATGACTATAGGCAAGTCACATAATTTCTGTCTTCCTCATCTGTTTTCTCATCTGTTTCCTTTCTTAAGATTGTATTACTTGAAGGAGGCAGATGGGTGGCTCAGTGGATTGAGAGAAAGGCCTAGAGATGGGAGGTCCTAGGTTCAAATTTGGCCTCAGACACATCCCAGCTGTGTGACCCTGGGCAAGTCACTTGACCCCCCATTGCCTAGCCCTTACCACTCTTCTGCCTTGGAGTCAATATTGACTCCAAGATGGAAAGTAAGGGTTTAAAAAAAAAAAGATTATATTACTTAAATTCCCTATTTATTGTTATATTAGTCTGGGTATTTTGTTTTTTGACTATTTAACCTTGACATTTATGTTAACTTTTTTGTTGGAATTTAATTGAGCAAAATAGTTTCTAATAATTGCATTTATTTCTTCCTAATGATTGTGATTTCTTTTGTTTTTTATTTTTTTTTTACTTGGTTATTTGAATTCTTACTTGTTTTTTTCCTCACTTTTAAAAACATGCCAGATTATTTGAATATATATGTTATTAGTTTTTTACAAGGTCCTATTTTTAATAATTAACTCTATTTTTGTGTCATGTGGTTTCAGTTTTCTTAATCTCTCCTTTAATTTTCATAATTTATATTTTTGTGTTTGGATGTTTTTCTTTGTTATTTTTCTACATTTTTATTTGCATGCTCAGTTAATTCTGTCTTAATTTTTTTGCTGATGAATATATATATCCATATCTGTCTACTATCTATATATACTCTTTAATTATATATTTCTTTCCCCATTAATTAATCACAGTTGTTATTCTTGTTCAGTTGTTCAATTGTGTCTAACTCTTTTTTTTAGTTACTACATTTATTTTTATTTTTAAAAATTTTATTTAGTCAATTTAGAACATTATTCCTTGGTTACAAAAATCATATTCTTTCTCTCCCTTTCCTCCCCTAAGCCTTCCCGTAGCTGACACACAATTCCACTGGGTATTACATGAGTCCTTGATCAGAACCTATTTCCATGTTGTTGATGTTTACACTAGGATGTTCATTTAGAGTCTACATCCCCAATCATATCCCCCTTGACCCATGTAATCAAGCAGTTGTTTTTCTTCGTTCTTTCTCATAGATCCCTCCAAGTTATTTAGAATCACTGCATTGCCACTAATGGAGAAGTCCATTATATTTGATTTTACCACAATGTGTCAGTCTCTGTGTATAATGTTTTCCTGGTTCTGCTCCTCTCACTCTGCATCACTTCCTGGAGGTCGTTCCAGTTCACATGGAATTCCTCCAGTTTATTATTCCTTTGAGCACAATGGTATTCCATCACCAACAGATACCTCAATTTGTTCAGCTATTCCCCAATTGAAGGGCATCCCCTCCCTTTCCAATTTTTTTGCCACCACAAGCAGTGTTTTGAGAGTTATCTAGGACATTGAGATGTTAAGTGACTTGCCCTAGAGAATGTAGTCAGTATATGTCAGAGAAGAGACTTGAACACAAGTCCTATCGCTTTCCAAGTCAGGTATCTATCCACTACAACATGTTGCCTCTTATGTATATGTATATAATGAATAAATATAAAGAAAGTAAATATGAATAATCAAAAAGTAGTTAAATGGAAATCAATATTGGAGGGAATGTGCTAGCAGTTGACCACACAAGGGTTGGTTTTGGCTTGCCACTTGTAGGGTCCTGTTTTTGTGGTTCTCCTTTCTTCTGTATAGTCATTTCATCCTATACAGTTTGTCATTGTTTCCTCTAAGTATAATTCTTCTAGCTACCCAGGTGATAACAATTTTTAAGAGTTATCAATATCCTCTTTTCTCGTATGGATATATATCATTTGAACTTATTGGGTCCCTTAAGAAAAGTTTGTTTATTGTTTTGTTTTGTTTTTGTTTTTTTTTTCCCTTTTTTAATTACCTTTTGATAATTCTCTTGAATTCTGTGTTTGGGCATCAAATTTTCTGTTCAGGTCTGGTCTTTTCTTGTGCTTGGAATTCTTCTATTTTGTTAAATGACCATACTTTCCCTTGTAAGAATATAGTCAGTCAGTTTTGCTGGGTAGTTGATTCTTGATTGTAGACCTAGTTCCTTGCTTTCTGGAATATCATATTCCATGCCTTTCAGTCCTTTAGTGTAGATGCAGCCAGATCCTGTGTTATCCTCACTGTCGCGCCATGGTATCTGAATGACTTCTTCTTAGCAGCTTGTAATATTTTTTCTTTGGTCTGATAGTTCTTGAATTTGGCTATAACATTCCTGGGTGTTGTCAGTTGGGGATTAAGCACAGGAGGTGATCTGTGGATTCTTTCAATCTCTACTTTTTCCTCTTGTTCAAGTATGTTGGGGCAGTTTTCTTGGATAATTTCCTCTAGGATGATGTCCAGGTTTTTTCTTTTGTCATGGTCTTCCAGTAGACCAATGATTCTTAAGTTGTCTCTCCTGGAATGTTTTTCTACATCTTCTGTTTTGTGAATGAGGTGTTTCATATTTTCCTCAATTTCTTCATTCTTTTGATTTTGTTTTATAGTTTCTTGCTGCCTTGTGAAGTCACTTGCTTCTAAATGTTTTATTCTTGTTTTTAAAGACTGAATTTTATCCTTGGATTTTTGGTCATCCTTCTCCTTCTGGTTTGATTTTGTTTGGATGTCATCTCTCATCTTCTTCTTTCATCTTCTTTCTCTTTCATATCCTTTGCCTCATTTTCAAGCTGATTAATTTTGGCTTTCAAGACACTATTTTCTGTTTCCAGATGATTTATCTTGATTTTTAAGTTCTTTTCCCAGTTGCATTCAATTTCTCTTAATTGTTTTCTGAATTGTATTTTGAGTTCTTCCAAAGCCTGTGTCCAATTCACTGGAGTTTCTGTGTTTTTGCTTGGTGTTCTTTGATCTTCCTCTGTCATAATTTCTATTTGTTCATTGCCTGGATAGAAGCTGTCTATTGTAATTTCTTTTGTATTTTTCTGTTATTTGCTCATATTTGCCCCTCTTTTCCCCTGTAGTTACCTGCACTCTTGCTCATTTCATTATGTGTTGGATCTGTGGGTTTGGGCTTTTATGTCAACCTTTACCCTTGGAGCTTAGCAAGGCTTTCAGAGCAGTCTGTGGGGGAGTGGTGTTGGAGCTTTAGCTGCCCTGCCCCATGAATGCTTGATAAGATTAAGTCCAGTGGAGTTGAACTTGAAGAGCTTGATGTGCCTTGAGGTCAAAACCTCAGGAAGGAGGGGAACAATATGTAGTGTCTCCACTGCTGTGACTAGGCTGCCTGCTCTGTGCTTCTTCTCCAGTTACTTCCCTACTGCCTGTGTTTGAAGCTCTGAACCTGGCATAGCTTTTCCCACAAGGTACTCCCTCCAGACTAGTGCCCTTGCCTGTCCAGAGATTCCAGTCACGGCTGGAGGCTCAGTAGTGTAGGTGGGGGAGATGTCCTGGGACCTTCCTTCTTCCTTCCCCTTAAACCTGGGTGTTCTTGAATTCAGGCTTTTGGGGGGGGGTGTACCTTTTAAGTTGAGTCCAGCAGGAGGGTTCCTTGGCTCTGTCCTGTTGTTAGGTTTGGTTTTCAATCCCTTAGAAGCATTTAGTTTGTAATTGGTAAGGAAGGGTTTTCAGAGGTCTGAACTTTCCCTGCCTTTACGCTGCCATCTTGGCTCTACCTCCTATGTCTAACTCTTTGTGATTCTGTGGATAATGCTGTTCATGGAGTTTTCTTAGCAAAGATAGTAGAATGGTTTGCCATTCCTTTCTACAGTGAATTAAGGCTAACAATGGTTTGGTGACTTGCCCAACGTCACATAGCTAGTAAGTATCTGAGGCTGGATTTGAACTTAGGTTTTCCTGACTCCAAGCCCAGGGCTCTATCCATTGAGCCACCTGAAAAGTATTCTAGATAGAATAATGGTGATGAAAACCAAAGAGAAAGAGAAATAAGTTCTCCCATTTAGTTCAAAACTTCATAAAATGATGTCCAGAATCTATCAGAGGTTGATAGAAAGGTTATATTAGGGAAGTCAGTGGAAACCCCTACAAATACTGAAGCCATCTGACACTCCGAAGAGAGGATAGGGGGATTCCACAAGACAACCTGAGTGACAAAAATTGAAAGCTTTAAATCTGTCCTCAGATGAGCCTATCCTACATTACTACACAGGGAGTAGAGTCTGACTCTAGAGTTTTTTTTCAAGCATTGGAAACTAAGTCAGGAGGCAAGGCCAGTATGGCATCTGTGTACTAGCAAGAGGTTAGATGGGGGTGGAGTGGAGGAAAGAGGTTGGGCATGTTAAAGATATCTGAGATGAGTATGATTTTCCAAATCCAACCCCAGTTGGATGTGGGGTCTCCCTGGGTCACAGAAGAAGACTAAGGCAATTTTTAATAAAGCATTATTCAAAGAGATTGAAACAGAGACCTGCTGAGACCAAAACATGAAATATAACACAGGATGACTGAGAAAGAAGCCAAAGATTTAGACAGAGGATGTCAGCCCTGCCTCATTCATACTACCATCATCTGTGTCACTTAGACCACAGAAAGAATAGGACCAATCAAGGCCTATCCAACCCATTTAAGAGTATTGGAGGGGAATAGCCTGAACCTAAAATTCCAATCCAAGAATTCAGAAATGAAAATATGAGTAGAGAGATGAAAATTCTCAGAAGTCCAAGAGGTAAACCTGGAAAAAAAGTATAATTTTGCAACAACTCTAAGCACAGTCTCAATGGAAAAAAAATTGCTTGACCACTATAAGAATAGTGGACTATAAGAATAACTGGAAGCAATAAAGTAAAGTATAAAAAGTGAAATTATAAATAAAATCTTTTGTTTTTTTCTAATAGTTCCTGTTGTATTCTGGTGTCATTAAGTTCAGTTTAGTCCATTCTTTCCCCCCAAGGAATCCTTAACCAAGTAAGCTTTCCAATAGATCTATATATCTATATGTGTATGTATACACACATATACATACATGTATGTGTATATTACATTTATATGTGTATCCTACATAGGACAGCCTACCTAGAAGACAATGAGTCATTGAATTCCCTGAAAACCAAGATGAAACAAACAGATACACCCTAAATATCATTTCAGCAAATTACAAAGAAAATTTTAAAATACAAATGGTATCTGCTTTATTTTCTTCAGTATCACTCATTCCACATTATTTTCTTCAATTGACAATTCCTATTCATTCTTAATAACAATAATATAAATAGCATCTAATAAAACCACAAGACAAGGTGGAAATAGGAAAAAAAACCCCTACTTATTCATCTCCTAAAATAAATCCCAAAACAGACATATTCAGAAATGTCACAAAGTTCAGAATTCTAAGTCAAAGAAAATGTACTTCAGGAAACTAGAAAGAAGTAAAAAACCAAAGAATCACGATGAACATCACAAAGGAAAGCATAACAATTACTATGGAGGAAAATAAATATTAGAATGCAATATTCCAAGAGGCAAAAATTAAAGATGTATAACCAAAAGTTATTTAGATCACAAAACAATATAATCCTGCAGGGTAAAAAATACAACTCTGAATTTAGAAACCGGGGTCTTGGGCTCAAATCTGACCTCAAACACATCCTAGTTGTGTGACCCTGGGGAAGTCATTTTCACTCCCCCCCCCCACTCCCCTACCACTCTTCTGCCTTGGACCCAACACACAGTATTGATTCTAAGATATAAGGTATGGGTTTTTAAAAAATCTGACTTTATCTGCAACTCAGATGAAGATGGACAAATATCATAACAAAAATGCATGGGATCCTTCATCATAGTGGCTGGAATTACTGCCAAATTTTCAATAAAGCCCTATTGAAAATATATTTATTCCTTTACCCATAAGGAATAAAGTGCTTTTCACCACTGCTTCCTCAAATGCAATGGTGTTAAATTTGGTGAAGTCCCACTTCTATAAGTTGTGAACCTTTTGATGTTGAAGGAACTTGAGGCTGGCCTGTGCAAATCCTCAAATATGTGTTCTGTACTTTGGTGCAAATGAACACAATCACTTGTCTTTTGTGCACATGGGCCAGGGTACCCTGCGGCTTCCCAAAGGCATTTCCCCATGCCTGTCTGGAACCTATCATCCTCATCACAGGCCATTTTTTTTATGTGAATGACGTGAAAAGGATGTAGTTGAATACAGATGTGGAAGCAAGTTTGCCATAGCTATTCACCATATGTTGGTGCAGATGTGATATTAAATAACAATAACTAACATTTATATAAGCACTTACTAGGTGCTAGGCACTGTGCCAAGTTTTACAATTGTTATCTCTTTTGATCCTCTCAACAACCCTCAGAGGTAGACCTCAGTTGTTCATATTTATCAGAAATCATGTGGTCACTGAGTAGGAACTCATGCATTTTTGTCTTCCTTTGACTAAAATAAAAATTCACATCTTTACATTAAGGACACATGAGAAAACATGAATTTATATCTGGTTTGTTCTCCCAGAATCTGAAACAATGGGCACAATAGTGGTTCATTAGTTAAGGAAAATAAAGGAAAAAGGCAAGATGGTTGCTGTGGACAGTGAAAGGGGAGAACTTTTCAGGGAGAGAAGCCAATCTTTTTCACTTGAAGATTAGAAAATTAAGTCCCTGATAGGGACTTATTCAAGATAAAACTGTTTATCATTTATTTTCAAAAAAGAACCAGTGAAATCATAGGATGGTTCCTTGACTAGAGTGTGAATTGGATTTAAGTGAAAAAATTGTAGAGTTGTCCAAGTTTAGTGGCAAGACAAAAGTCAAGATGATGGCCCAGGATGTGGTGGATGACCTTTGGAATACTTGATAGCTAAGCTCTAAGAGATCTACAGCATCTCCTTCATCTACCTTCATGGCATTTGGAAGAAATTTTTCTGATCCATGGGGGAAATCTTCCTATGCTTGGGGTAAACATCTCCCTAATTCATCGACAGGTTTGAGGCACATCACTTGTCCATTTGCTGAGACCGTTTTTTGGAGATTTGGCTGCTGCAATGCTATAGCTTCTTGGAGCTAAAGGTGAGAGTTGATTGGCAGGAGGACCCCAAAGTGGATGAGCAATCATGAAAGGGCTCATCAAGTCTTCACACCAGAAGCTAGTCCTCCCTGAACACTCCTATACAATAGCATTTTAGTGACAAAACTAAATTAGAACTCAGGTCCCTTGTGCTCCCGGTCCAATACTCTTTCCATAATATCATAATGTCTCTATATAAAGAATTCAATTCAATAAACATTTATTAAGCACCTACTATATACCAGACACTGTGCTAATATACTTTACAAGATTTCTTGTACTAATCTAAACTAACTCATTTATATGTATGTCTATGTATATACATGTATGTATGTAAAAACTGAAATTTATGTGAAAAAGACAGGTAGAAGTCACTTTGTACATCTTTAAAAAAATTAGTTAACATTTTCAAAGGGATTTACCATTCTTTTGCCCTTGAGATGGCTCATGAAGACTCAAAAAGCAAGTCTATCCTTGCTACCTTTACTCTCTGCCCTCTCTATGCAGGAAAAGCTTGGGGAAGGAGAATCCACTTTGAAACAGTAAGGTCAGAAATAACTAGTTGTTTATTATTATTAATTATTATTATTATTATTACTAACCATAACAAATGAAAGACTAAGATAATATTGAATCATTGAAGATGCAACTGAAAATTCTTCATGTCATCTCCTTCTTGGCTCTGTTGATGCGAAACTTAAGCTGGTACTTAGGGTCCATGTGGCAAGATGATTCCCCTACTTTCAATGTAACTTGAGATAGCTGACCTCAGAATCAAGAAAACTAGGGCTCATGTCTGGACTTTTTGGATGTAGTAGCATTGTGATTTTTGGGGGGTGGTCTAGAACTGGGGAGGAGGAGGTCTTCTGGACACTTTTGGACTCTAAGCCCCTCATCCAGCTCCAAATTCTGTGGCTATTCTACTCAGCACTAAGGTTGACTAAGGTGAATGGTCTACCCCTCAGCTCATCTTTTTTCCATTGCCACAGAGTATCTCCTTTTCCTGGTTACTTGCTATTAATCACGAAAGGGGCTGCCTCAGCTTCTGCTTCACAAGCTCTGGGAAAATATCTCCATGTCTATCCAACTGATGATAGGTTAATCAATACAGTTATTCAGAACTTAATATATGACAGGCAAGGTCCTATCTGTGGGGGATACAAAAAGAGACAAAAGATAGTCCCTGCCCTCAAGGAGCTTATAATCTAATGGAGTCAATAGTAAAAGCATCATCTATAAAAAGCAACTTATTTTTAGGATAATTCTTAGTATATTAAGTATAGTAAGTACTTAAGTGATTTTTGACTTAACTTTCTCTTTGACTCCCTCTAACCAATACCTTTTACTATAACTAATGTACTTCAGATGATCTCAAAGAATCACAGAAATTTAGAATTGCAGAATTAGAGTGAACTTCAGAGACCACTTCATCTAACGCCTCCTGGGGCTAAGTGGAACAAGTCTGATTTTTTTAAACCCTTATTTTCTGTCTTAGAATCCATACTAAGTATTAATTCTCAGGCAGAAGATTGGTAAGGGTTCCATAATTGGGTGTGAGTGACTTGCCCAGAGACACACAGCTAGGAAGTATCTGAACTCAGGTCCTCCAGTCTCTAGCTTATTGCTTTATTTGCTGTGCTACCTAGCTGCCCCAAATCTTATTACTCTTCTACATGACAGCCCTTGAAATACTTGGGGGCTATCATGTCCCCTGGAAATCTTTTCCTCAGATCCTGAAACCAAGACAAATTGTAGAATGAAAAAAAAAGGATTCCTCCTCTGGGCTCTTAAACAAGATAAATCTGATGGTGGTTTCTTGTCTGTGCTGCAATAAAGCTGTCTAGAAGATGTTGAGGAAATGAAATGATTGCCTATAGTCACATAGCTTGGAAATGGCAGAGCCAGACTTTGAACCCACCAGGACTTGTGATTTTAAACCATCTTTGTCCCCCCCTCCCCTTCACCACAACTGCCTCCATGTCTGAAAGGCCTTTCAGAGTAAGAAAGTAATTATTTACTATAAAACAAAACAAAACAAAGCAACCACCAAAATGCTTAGTATAAAATATTCCCATGAGGGTGTAGGTTTGAAGGAGTAACCAGAAAGGGTGGCAAAGGAACTATCCTTAATAATACAGCGCTTCTTGGACAAGATGAAGAGGCAAGGAAAGTGAATGCCCACATATGTGGGACCTTGTGAGTTGCTTGGATGTTATAGGCTTGAGGTAAAAACAAAATATCTATTCAACATCCCACAAAATTGCCTTTATCTTCACTGGGAGTATAATGGGATATTTGAGATGATTTGGGGTGTGTGTGTGTGTGTGTGTGTGTGTGTGTGTGTGTGTGTGTGTGTCTGCTAAAGCACACTTAGAAGTCATTTGTGTTTTAAGCTTTTGTATGTGGTGGAGGACAATAAGCCAGAAAGAGGAAAGACTAGCATCTTGTTGGGGGTCAACCTCCCCTACTGTCATGAATCGGGTTCTATGTGAATGTAGGCAAGGGTCCTTTGGACCAGGGGGTCTCCTGGGCCAATTTTCATGTTGACTAGTCTTGAAAGGCCACTTCACTTACAATAAAGCTAAGTGAAGCAATAAAAAAAAGGTTCTTTAAGGTTTATAAAACATTTGCCTCATAACATGCCCTTGATATAGGTAGAATAAATATTATTTTTCCATCTTAAAGATGAAGAAACTAAGTCTTAGTTTTGTCATAATTTGACTATGAGTTTAGCCAAATCATTTCCTTTATCTGTGCTTCACTGAGTTAAAACCTTACATTATTATTTATTCTTTATATATCCTATATCTCCATAAAAAGATTTAGAGTCTGCTTCAACCAATGTTAAACTCCTTGAGAGCAGGGATGTTTTTGTTAACAAAAGATAGTTAAAATTTCAGCAGGCATTTATTTAAGCCTTAGAAATCAGAAAAGGCTACAAACCAGGTTTGATTTGTTTTGTTGAGTGTTTAGACCTAAGAAATGTTAACAATGCATATTAAATGTAAAGGTGTCCTGCACGCTTTTTTTCGCCTTCAGAGAGCCCGCTGTTAAGCATTTAAGAGTACATCCTGTAGTAATGAGGCTAGTTAGGCCCTCATTAAGCTTATAGTCTAGTAGTAAGATAAACCATATAAATAAGTCATTTCAGTACAAAGTAGAATGTATATGATCACTAGGCGGACAGAGCTCTGTGGGCTTTTAAGATACTAATCCCAAGAACTTTTATTTGATTTGATTCAATAGCTATGAAAAAGTAGCTCAAAAGCCCTACCCGGGGGGCATTTAGGTTGTCAGGGCTCAGCGGCAAAGCTGCTTGAGAGAAGGGCTCCCCGACTAACCATTTAGGGTGCGAGTTTTTGTTTTCCTTTGGGGTGGGGGTGGGCTAGAAGGGGGAGGAAGACAAGCGTGGCTGGAACAGCAGCGGCGTCTGGAAGGGCTGCCGAGAAAGCAGTGAAGCCTTAGGAGGAAGAGGAGGAGGAGGAGGAGGAGGAGGAGGAGGAAAAAGGCAGTAGAGGGGGATGCAGGAACCTTGAACTTCTCTGCCTTTCGAAGAGTAGGAGGAGGAAGAGAGGGAGGTGAAAGAGAGTCGAGAGGAGGAGTTTTCCAGCCCAGTCCCACGTCTGCTCCTACCGCCCCCCCATCCCCCTTCGTCTTCCCTTTGCTCCTCCAGCCCCCCTGGTGGAACCCAAGGCACCGGGAGGGAAGGAGAGCGGGCCGTGCACTATGGGAAGCTCCTCGGTTCGGCTCGCGCTGCTGCTACTGCCCCTCTACGCCTGGCTCTGCCTCGGCTTCCCAGGTAGGAGCAGGGAGGCGGGGCAGCCAGGGAGCTCCGGAGCAGGGACACTCTGAGCAGCCCCTGGGTCCTGACTCCGCTGGGGGACAAGAAGCTGCGGGTGCGGACGTTTTGCTAGAGTCAGCGCACAGGAGGGAGAACCGAGGTACTCCGCCGCCTCAAAGGAGGGAGCAAGGCTCCGGAGAGCCTGATCCTTGGCCAGGAACTGGGCTTGCATCTCGGGGGTGTCAGCCCCTAGCTGCCCCAGGGAGAGGGTCTCCATTCCCTCTCTCGCCTCCCCAGGCTGTGCTCCTGAAGCACCTTCGGGCTGCGGGGAGCCAGCTTTTCATTCAAACTCTTGTTGACGTGGGAGGCCAAGCGGAAACTTCTGACTGCTTTCTCTCCATCCTCAGTGAGGCTAGCCCTAATCTCCATTTAGTTCCCTGGGGTCCCCACACTTCCGGGGGCGGAGTAGGGGAGAGGATTTTGAGCCGGGGAAAGTGGGATGCGGGGCTCTGCAGAAGTTGCTGCTTCTCTTTGCTCCTCACTGTCCCCGCCTCTATCTACTTTCAGCCTGCCAGGCACAGACCCACGTTATACAAACCAAAAAGCAGGACAGAAATTGGGATTAGGGACAGGAATGAGGATGGAAAAGGAGAGAGACCCCGTCCTATTGGCTGTAGCCCTCTCCGGGCAGACATTTGAGGTTGTCTTTTCTGAGGAAAGGAGATGCCTTATGTGGCTCTGCTTTAATTAAAAAAAGAGGGAGGCAAAGAGAGGAGCATTTAAAACTACACACGTGTCTGGCATAGGGTGAGGTGAGGATTGACTGTAACCGGAGGACTCTGACCAACTTGTCAGTTGCGTCCCTGGTATTTATTGGTTCCGGCATAAAGTTGTGGAATACCCTCTTTGGAGCTGACAAGACTCTTCCTGTTTCCAGCTGGCTGGTTGATCTGTGCTTCGTTTGCAAACAGCCTTGGAGATCCAGGACAGCACAGATGTGTTCTCCATGCCACAGTGGTATAGAGAGTGTTTTTATTTGGTGTCACTGAAGAGCAAGAAATCCCTTCAGGAACACTTAGGTGTCCATCCAATATTTGTGGAAGGTATAATTAATTCTACGTGTCTTAGAAACTATCACAATGATACAAAGAGAAGTAAGCGTTTGGTGTAAGCTCTGTTAAAAAAAAAAGGCATAGCAACTGTAATTAAAACTTCATCTTCAATGTCTTATTTAGTAAGTAGAAAACTCAACTTTAGTGTTTAAAGCCAGTTTTCTGTATTTCTAAGTGCTATAGTGGGAAGAGCACTACTGGGTTTGGAGTCAGAATACCTGGGTTCTAATATGTAGACCCTAATCTTAGTCTCTCTGTCCCTAAGCAATTTTATTCCTTTGTTTCCGTATTTATGAAAAGAGGGGATTGTACTAGATGATCTCCAAGCTTTAATTCTTGCGAGGCAATTCATCAAAGGAAGTCTTGAAGGAGAGAAATTAACTCAGGTAAGGATTACATTCACTCTGAGGTCTGAGTATTCAGGAGCTTTTATGAGAATATCCAGTCCGTTAGCCAGTCAGTGCTAGTATGTGTCAGGCACTGATATTAAAAATCATTGAAAATACAAAGAAGGGGAGAAAACATTCCTGTTTTCAAGGAGCTAACAGTCTAAAAGGGGGAGATATATACATATAGGCTCATTTGGAATAAGCACAAAAGCAAGGGATCATAAAATCACATACACCTGACTACTCTGTCTTCTACTGGGATATATGTTGACTGGGGATGACAACAAGAAATGAGGATGGCTGAAGAAGAGAATTCTTGCTCAAGGTTAGAGATAATGATAAGAATTGCAGTAGGCAACTGGGGTTCAATATTGAGTCCACTCACCTTGTTGAACTGGGTAAGCTGGGTCAAGAAGAGTTTGGAGCTCTTAAGATTGAGTTCCATATTCTAGGCTGATTTCTATTTGTGTAAGGGGGATTTCTTATTATTAAGGATGTTCCCCATCTTACCTAGCTTTGATGATCATAGCAAAAAAAGCATCCAGATGAATATCTATCCATGTTAACAAGTCCACCCAGATCCTAAGGCAATTTCTTCAGTGTATTTTATTATTCCACAGTTTCCTTTTTATTTATTGCTATTCAGATTAAGTACTGTATAGAATATCCAATTATTTATCTGTGTTTCAACATAGAACCAAGACTATTCTACCAAGGTATAACCTTCCCTTAGTGAAATGCAGAAAATCAAGAAAGGAGGTAAAGTTTTGCAAGTAGGGGCTCAGAGCTAAGTTCATATTGGGTAGACTTACAAATCCACACATTCCTTGCAATGACTTGGTGCCTGTAGAGAGAAGTTGAGCTGAGAAATAGAAGGTCACTTTACAAGCTATAAAAGAGAGTATGCTCAACACTTCTTCCCACAACACAGCTTTTGGGTCTGAACATGGCTATCAGTGTTACATGGTGGTTATACATAGCTTTAGAACTGAAAGAGTCCTTTATCTGGACTAGGCACTTCAGTTTACAGATTAAGAAAATAAGTCTGAGTGTGGTGAAATAACTTCTCAAAGTCACACAGATAGTAAGTAGCACACCTGACATTCAAAATATGACTTAAAATCTAGCATTCTTTCTACAATATCATAAATATCCTCATTAGGAAACAGTGAAGCCACTAAACAGTTTCAGGCCCTATTAGATTTCCAAAGCACATATGTGGTACCAATTCCCTTCATGGCCAAAGATATCTAATATCTCCCAACTACCCAACCTGTGATTACAATGCACCCTTCTTTCTGTACTCCCTATTAAACTCATCTGTATGGCTTTCCTGGTCTTCTACAGTATTCAAAGTGTTGACAAACTAAGTGAAGCTCTGGGAATACAGGAGATTACCAAGACAGAGAGTATAACCAGAAAAGAGAGACAAGGAAAGACACTTGGGGCTTGGGGGGAACCACATAAAAAAAAAAGAAAAAAAAGATGAGGAAGGAGTGATAGAGGCATAGAAAGAGTGATTAGGAGGGGAATCCAGTGAATGGAGTTTCTGAAGTCAAAATCAGAAAAGAATATTCAGTAGTATATGATAGTTAAGTTGGGGAAAAGCTATTTGACAATTAAAGGGTCATTGTAATAATGGAGAGACAATTCCTTTGGAATGGCAGGAACAGAAGGCATATTGCACCGACTCGACTGAGCTTGAGGGGTTGAAGAAGTAGATGCATTAGGTGCAAATAGATGGTTCATAGAAGGCAAGACTTTTCTAGGATTCTGGAGGTCTTGGCTTTTTTGTAGGTAGATAGGAACGTACCAGAGAAGTAAAGATTGGCAATGCATAGAAGAAAGATTGATTGTTGAGGGGTTTGCAGAAAGTTGGGGGAGGTGTGGGAGTGGAGAAAGAAAGGAATTAAGGGCAGGGATAGAGGTTTTCCTCTGTAATCAGAAGGAGGAACTAGAAAATGGGTGGTGTTGAGAAATATTGTAGAGAAGTAGAACTGAGGAATCTTGCTTTACATGATATCATTCATTTAAGGGAAATCAAAGGTCCAGTTATGGACTATAAGCATTTTAATAGAAGCCTTTTGGAAATATAGCTTTGCTGTTTAACTCAATGGAGTAATTCCAAGGGGGTGGATTTTTGGCCAGCCTGAGGGTGCTGTAAATGTTTTGTTGGGCTTTATATCTAACTACATAAAGTCTTTTAAAGTCTTTAAGTCTTAACTATTACATGTCTTGTATGTTTGCAAAAGGTACTTAATAATACCTGCATATATGGGGCAGCTAGATGGCTTAGTGAATAGAGAGCCAGGTCTGGAAACAGGAAGTCCTGGGTTCAAATCTGTCCTCAGATACTTCCTAGCTATGTTACCCTGGGTAAGTCATTTAATCCTAGTTTTCTAGTCCTTATCACTCATCTTCCTAGGAACCAATATTCAGTATTGATTCTAAGACAGAAGGTAAGGATTTAAAAAATAATACATGCATATATTTTGGTGATGATTCTTGGTAAATGTTTCCATTAAGAGAGGAGAGAAAAGGTGATATGAAACTGTGGCTGGCTCTAGAAGTAGACATTTAAAAAGTAGTTAATTTTGATGACATACACACATGTATACATGCATAGTTTTGTTATTCAGTTGTTCAGTCATGTCTGATTCTTCATGACCACATGGACCATAGCACATCAGACTCTTCTTTGTCTTTTGCTGTCTGTCCAACTTTATGTTTCTTGCTTCTAGGACTTGCTTCTCTATTCATCTCATCCTCTGCTGTCCCCTTCTTTCTTTGCCTTTAATCTTTCCCAACATCATGATCCTTTCCAGGGAATCTTGTTTTCTCATTATGTGTTCAAAGTATTTAAGCTTCCTCTTCACTGGTTGACTTAGTTTGAATTAATTTTGTTAAATATTGACTGATTTGATCTCTTTGCTATCCAAGAGACTCTCAAAAATCTTCCCCATGACCACAATTTGAAAGTGCTGATTCTGGGTGTTCAGCTTTCCTTATAATCCAACTCTTATATTCCATACATTGCTACTGGGGAACAAAACCCCAAAGCATGGACATTTGTTAGCAAGATGTTGCCTCTGCTTTTTTAGCATGTTGTCCAGATTCTCCGTAGCTTTCCTTCCAAGGAACAAACAACTTTTAATTTCATGGCTGTACTTACTGTTTGCAGTGCTCATGAAATCATCCTTCCTACATCTCCATCCTTCTACAGGGCTTTCTACAAGCAATTCCCATATGTATTGCCAACGCATATGTATATATATTCACATGTATATGTATCTATGTACACATATACAGAGAGAGAGAAGGGAATATAGTTTGGAGGCTTCAGTACTCTACAGAACATAAATCATCTAATCAGTTCTGGAAGTAAATCACTCATATCCTTATCTTTCTGAATTCTTTCTTTAGACTTATGCTTCTTTAAATGTGTTGTAGCCATTTTTGTTTTTCTCCTTCATCTTTGAAGCCATCAAAGAAATTTAAAATATATGTGTTTTTAAAGTTATAGATGTTTTTTGTTTTTACATTACTTACATTTAAATCATATGTCCTCCTGCCCTGCCCAAGAGAGCCATTCTTTACAAGAAGGAATTAAAAAAAAAAGAGAAACAAGCACATCAGTAAAATTAACCAATACATTAATCAAGTTTGACAGTATATATAATGTTCTCTACCCATAGTTCCCCACTTCTGCAAAGAAGAAAGGAAAGTACACTTAAAACAGATTAAGAGTCATTAAAAGTCATAAAATATTACAGCCATAAAGGATCTTAGAAATTATCTAGTTCAGTTTGCATTTTACTATTAAGGAAACTGAGAGTGAGAGAATTTAGGTGACATCTCACAGCTAGGTGGTATCAGAGGATGAATTAGAAGCCAAAACTCATGCCTTCCAACCGAATTCTCTTTCCACTATTCCCTGTACTCATCAAACATCTGGAAAAATACAATGTGGGACTTTTTATGACTGGAGTAGGAGAAGTAGGGAAGGAATGGCTGAAGTGAGGGAAACTTATCCAAAGTGTGGCCATGAATGAAGAGGAAATAAATCTCAAAATGTTTGCTATTATTGTCTCGCTAGTTTTGGTGTTCTGGGGATGAATCCCTGGTCACCTTTTCCTAATTATTGTTTTGAGAAAATCTTTGGTAAAATTGCCCCTGTGTGTAAGTGTTTTCATTTTTCATTTTTATATTTTATGTTCCCAATTACATGTTAATAACAATTTTTAGTATACATTGCCAAAATTATAAAATTCTGAAATTCCAAATTGTCTTCCTCTCTCTTTTCCTCCCTCCCTCCCTGAAATAGTAAGTAATGATCTACATTGTACATAAATGATCATGCAAAATATATTTCCACATTGGTTATTATGGTGAAAGAATAATCATGTAAAACAGAAATTCCTCCAAATAAAAATACAAACAAAATAAAGTGAAAAATGCTCTGCTTTGATCCGCATTCCAACTCCAACAGTTCTTTCTCTGGAGACAAATAGCATTCTTAGTCATAAGCCTTTCAGAATTTTCCTGAATTATTGTGTTGCTGAGAGAAGCTAACTCTATCACAGGTGATCATTCCATACTATTGCTGTTACTGTGTACAATGTTCTTCTGGTTCTGCTTATTTCACTCTGCATCAGTTCATGAAGGTCTTTCCAGCTTTTTCTGAAATCATCCTGTTCATCATTTCTTATAGTACAGTATGAGGAAAGAGTTTTTAGAGGCAATTCGGTGAATTAGTAGATAGAGTACTGAGCCTAGAGACAGGAAGACTTTTAAGTTCAAATCTGATGTTAGACACTCACTAACTATGTAACCCTGTACTAGTCATTTACCATCTGCTGCATCTGTTTCCTCAGCTATAAAATGGAGATAATGATAGCACCTACCTTCCAGGGTTATTGTGTGGATCAAATGTGAGATTTGTAACATGCTTAACATAGTGCCTGATGCATAATAGGTGCTTGAAAAATTCTTTAAAAAAATTTTTTTTAAACCCTTACTTTGTATTGACTCCAAGGCAGAAGAGTGGTAAGGGCTAGGCAATGAGGGTCAAATGACTTGCCCAGGGTCACACAGCTAGGAAGTGTCTGAGGCCAGATTTGAACCTAGGACCTCCCGTCTCTAGGCCTGGTCCTTAATCCACTGAGCCACCCAGCTGCCCCTGCTTGAAAAATTCTTAGTTCTTTTTCTTCCTGTTTTCTTAAAACCCTTACCTTCTGTTTAGAATCAATACTATGTATTGGTTCTAAGGCCAGAAGAGCAATACAGAGTAGAAAATAGGGATTAAATGACTTGCCCAAGGTCACCCAACTAGGAAGTGTCTAAGGCTAGATTTGAACCCAGGACCTCCTGTCTTTGGTCCTAGCTCTCTCTCTCCATTGATCTATATAGCTGTTCTCTCATTCCTGTTTTAAAATAAAATATTACCAATCTGCCCGTCCAGTTGGACTGTTCAGTAGTTCCCTACTCCAAGCAAACAAATCAAAGGCTGTTACAATCTAACTTCCTAAACTCTATCAGAGTGAAGATTTGCCAGTGTTGCTGTTTAATAGTTCAGGAAAACTGAAGAAGGCTGTGATTATTATTTTACCAAAACAAAATCACAGCAGATCAGCCTTATGAAATGACACATTTGGATGTAGCCATTAGAGATGGAGCACCTGACTCAATAGGTACAATTAAAGTCTTACCTGTGGCAGGCTAGACATTTCTGTTTAGGTCTAAACCCTGTTACCATGGGACGCCAGCACTCGGCGAAGGGTGTGCTAGAGCAGGGCACTCTCATTTGACACGTTATTTCCCGATGACAATTTAGATGCAATATGTTATCAGCAATGATTGGCTCCCAGGACACTTGTGGGATGGGAAGGGGGGGGCGCGTCGGGGAACAGACGCTGGTGACCACAGCAGAGAGAAAAGTGTGGATGGGTCAGAGTTTCATGCCTTGTGAGTCCAGGGCAATGCAAGAGCTGTGGCTTCCTGGCTACAGAAGCTGATTTTCAAGCCACGAACATATTCTGTTTAAGCAATAGTCAGTCCATTGGGGGCTGTAAGATGAGAAACTGACTGCAGTCACAAGCTGGAGTTGGCATTTATTATTTTTATTGGCCACTTGTTCTGCTTCATTCCCTTCCAATGAAGCTGAAGGTTTCTCTTGCTAAACACAGAGATGCTTGTGTGTGCCAGTTCTCTTTTCAAGGAGCACAATGCTCTGTGCATAGTAGGTACTTCAAAGTTGATTAAACTGAATTGAGGACCATAGAAACTGATTGTAAAAAAAGAACGATTTGAGGTGAGTAATTTTATGAATTTATGGCAGAGTACAATGTTTATTCCCTAGAATCAACAAGCTCCTTTCGCAACAAAGTTCCAGAAAGCTAAGGATACCCTTCCAGAATAATAATTTAAGCACAAATATAAATGAAACAAAGACCCACTCCTCAGTTGTAAGTCTTGGGGAGTTTCTTCTGCCAACCCCTTTGTTTTAGATTATGACTGATTTCTGTCCTCCCCATTCTTGTCCATTGCTGTGTTTTTTTTCCACTAGGCTGGGTGCCAGAGACTCTCTCATGGGGACATAAATGTTGCTTCTTCCCCTACTTAGTTTCTGCTCTCCCAAAATGAAATCGAGGCACTGCCCCAAAGCTAATTTTCTGCCATGAACTTAGAAATACAGAATCACAGAACTAGATAGTAATCTTTAGAAAGATTCCAATCCAATCCATTTATTTTACAGATGAGAAAACTGAGACCCAGAAAGGTTAAGTGATTTGTCTAAAGACACAGAGGCACAGAGTTTAAGGACAGCTAGATGGCTCAGTGAATAGAATACCTTGCCTGAAGTCATCTTTGTGAGTTCAAATTTGACCTCAGACTCTTACTAGATATTTGACCTTAGGCAAGTTTGCCTCAATTTCCTCATCTGTAAAATGAGCTGCAAATGGCAAACTACTCTAGTGTCTTTGCCAGGAAAACTCCAAATGGGGTTATGAACAGTCAAATGGCTGAAACATTCAGACAAAAACAATAGAAAAACTTTGTGATGAGGTTGTTTTTTTTTAATAGTTAGCAATTATTATTTTAAGAAAACAAATTCATGTCTTCCACTGTGTGACTTCCACTTTGTTCTTTTTACTACTTAAGCTTTTTGTGTTTTTACTTCCTGTGTTATCCAGGCTTGAGAAAACTGATCATTAGGTCTGCTTAATAGATTTCTTTATGCGAAAGAGGTTTACTTTAGAGCATTTATGCTGTTTTGTGTTTTATTCTTTCACATTTTTATTGTCTGACTAGGAACAATATTTTCATTATACAAGCCTGATGTTGATCCTGCTTACTTTTCAGTCTTCTTGGCCTTGTTTCAACACTATTATCATAGTTACACAAGATCATCTAGGAGTGGGCTGCTATATTAAAGATCTGGCAGCAAAACCCCAACTGATTTTAGGAGTGTGCTAATTCTTAAATTTGTGTGCTTAAGAAACCCTGATTTGATTGCCAATATCTGAGTAATTAGTTACTCAGCCATGGAATTGTAGATTGTCTGAGTTAGAAGTTGTCTAGTTTAAACTCTTTCTTTATATGGATGAAGAAGAAGAGGCCCAGAGAAGGTATATGTGGACAAACTGTCACGCAGCCAGTAAGTAGTAAAATATGACTTTTTTTTTTTAAGCTGCCTCACACTATTTAGGGTATGCCTCTCAACTTTTGGCTTTTAGGACTGATTTCTTTTTGTTGGGAATTGCATTTCCAAGCTCTATTCCCTATCTCATGTCAAATAGAAGAGCAGTATAGTGTAGTGGGAAGACTTTTGACCAAGCAGTCAGGAGAACTGGGTTTGAATATTGGTTCTGCCCCTAACATGTTGATTGACCTTGGGCAAGTCATTGCCTCTCCTCTTAGCTTCAGTTTCCTTAATTCTAAGAATTGGTGTTGGACTAACTGAATCTCTAAGGTCCCTTACAACTCTAATATTCTCTGAAACTTTGTGTAGTATCATCACATTAGAGATTACCTACAGAATCCCAGATTAGAGCTAGATAGGACATTAGAGACCAATGAGACCAACCCCCTAGTTTCTTATATAATTAAAACAATTCCTATAATTCTTTACATATGTGATCTTTTTTTATCTTCACAACAACCATGGGTGGTTAGTACTATTATTGTCACCATCCTTATTTTACAGATGATGAAACTGAGGTAGATAAAAATCTTATTCTTGATTTGCCCAGTCACACAGAACTCAGGTCCTCCAGAATCTAGGTCCTGCATTCTATCAAGTAAGACACAAAGCAGCCTCTGTGAAATTTATTTAGGTTCAGAAGAGTTAAGGAGGCAATATGGTATGAGGTGGGGGGTGGAAACACTGGCTTTGGATTTAGGGGGCTTAGATTCAAATACCATCTCCTGTTGAAGTCACTTAGGTTATCTGGATTTCAGTCTCCTTATATGTAAAATTAGAGTGTTGAACATGAACCCCTTTGGCAGTCTAGTAAAGCCCATGTGCCACTTCTCAGAATTATGTTTTTGAACACATAGGATTATAAAGGAAACCAATTATACTGAAATAAAGATTTAATTTTTCCCATCCAAGTTCACAACCCTCCACTTGAAATCTGTCTCTGGACCTCAAATTAAAATATAGTTGGCTTTTGGGGTCCCTTTCAGCCCTAAACCTATGAACCTGAGTTCAAATCTCCCTTTTGTTACTACCCTTATACCTTTGGGCAAATCATTTAACCTCTCTGGTCTTGATTTTCCTGTCTGTAAAATGAGGAGGGGGAACTGAACTCAGTGATTACTAGGGTTCGTCCCAACTCTAAACTTATGATTGTTTGATTTGACTTGCTCAAGGTCTCCCAGATCATAAATAGTAGAAGTCCCTGTAGAGTTTCATGATTCTGTGAGTAAACAAATATTTACTAGACAAGAGAATAAGCAATACCACATCATACCAGTTCTCTAGAAAAAGTAGCCTTGAACTGAAGTAATAAAAGGAATTTATCTTCAAGAAATGGCTCTCTAGTTCTCACTCACCATAATTTTGTTTTTCTTTGCCTTAAGACAGATAAAAACTAAAATGCACATTTATTCGGAGTAGAGATTGTATTTTATTCATAAAAATGATAATGGGTTATACATACACACATCATTTGATTCTCTCAACTGAGTGAGGTAGGTAATGCAGATATCATCTCCTCCATTTCATGGATATGGAAAGCAAGACCAGAGACTAAATGATGGTTCAACATCACAGAGCTATACGTGATGAAGCCTTCATTCGGTTAGATCTTTAGACTCTTTAAGTTCTAGGCTTTCTCCACTATACAACATTATCTCCTTAATTTATCTTCATATCTTCTTGATAGTACTTGTAATTGTATTTGTACTTGTAATGTAATTGAACAGAATCTCCATGAGGGCTGAAGCCATTCCATTTTTGTTTTGCGTATACCCAATACTTAAGTAGTATCCACCATATAGAAGTTGCTTGTTGTGTAGTAGGGGCAGTAATCCTAGGTGCCATTCCTCTAGTAAGTATAAGTAACAGATATTTGTTGATGGAATGACTAGAGTAATTTAATGGAATAAAACTACATTTTTGCAAAAGGTACAAAATACGAAGAACTGCCAGAATGAGTAATTATATAAAAATAAGACTACAGAGAGCCAAATGAGACATGAAGTGTTCTGAACAAAAACTCTATTTGGAAAGGCAACAGGTCACAGTACCATTAATTTGGAAGGTACTTGGATATCAAAACAAGCTAGACCATTATTCCAGGTGACTTGAAGAGTCTCAAGAACTTTTGAGCAGGATTTTCAGATGGAGATTTAGGAGAGGTCTGGATAAGGAACATCATTCACTGATGGGACAACTAAGCATCTGTTTTCCAAGAAATAATTGTTTGCACCTGGTTGTTCTAGTTTCACAGAGCACTCTGGGCTCTGGACCTCAGGGGATTCATCCCAGAGCCAAATGATTCACTCACCCACCATTTCTTTAGGCCCTGCTGGATACTTCCTTAGCCAGTGCTCTCCGGGAAGCTGATACATGACTTTGCACATGATGGCTCAGATTAACCCAGAGATCTGGGGTTATAGATCCCTTGGATGGTTTTATTGTTGTTTTTATTTTCTCTTGTTTTTATTACAAAATGATTGATGGCCCTAAACAGAGCTTGGAAGCAGAAAGAACTATTCCCTCAGATGGACCACTGGGTCAAGGAAGTTCATTTCCTCCCTCTCCTGAGTAGCTTGATCTGTCCATCAAACATTCCTGACAATAACACAGTTGCGCCAGGTTTGCGTCCCTGTATGTGATGTACGTCATTAAAAGCCAAGTGAGAAGAGAACAAAGAACGAAGAAGTTGGGAACAGAACAGGCAGGTAAAGGGAGAAGGGGAAGGGACTTGCAGGCTAGGCACCACGTGGTTCCTTAGAGGAATAATTGTCTACCCTTTCTAATAAACTTTATAAAATATATATCTGGGTAGAAATATTATTTCAATTCCTACACCTCTTTATTTGAAAAGAAACTTTGAGGTCAGCCCACAGAATTTCATCTGCTCTTCATATTTGCACATATCCCCTCCCCATCTTAAAATATAGCAGTTGCTCAATCTATTTTCTTGTAGAATTATAGCATCATAGATTAGAAGATGGAAGAGACCTAGCAGACAGCTAGTCTAACTACCTCATTTTCTAGAGAAGGATTTCCTACACTTTCTCACTCGATTCACTCCCGGTGAATATCACTTCTTTGCTGATTTTATTTCTGGCTTCTGTGATTCTGAGTTGCCATTTAACAAAGGCTAATCAGAGTTGTCTAGATGCCTCTTTGGGTTTTATGTTAAGAACTTTCAGGGAGTTTGGCTAAGACCTCAGTACCCAGTGTGGTATGGCAAGGAAGGGGTACCATCTGACTAAGTCCACCCCCTTGACTCTCCTACAGAAGTTAATCCCACAAAGAGCTGTGGTCCATATGGGTGTAATGGGTTTTACATGGGTATTATTCAGAGGAACTATATCAGACTTGTTACCAGTGACTAAGCATTGGTGAGACATTGTCTCCTTTTTCTTGGTAAGACTGACACTGTAATCCTCTACAGAGGATGCTTTTCACTTTGATTTTAGTGTATGGTGTATTTTGTATATGTATGGTGTATAGTGTATTTTAGTGTATGTTTAGCTTTTGTTAGGACACTTACAATCAGTCCCTGATTTTCTTCATGCTTTTGGTTACTGGAGCTATGAACCTGTGCCTTAGATCAGGGAAACTCCTTGCCATATTCCAGGCAATATTCTTCATCTTCCCAATATGGTTTTCTGAATTGTCTTGTGCAAAGAATAGCAGAGACCAATGACACTGATCAGAGAATAGGGTTGGTGGTGGTGGCGATGGTGGTGTAAGGTGTAAGAAGACTGGAAATTAGGAAGGGACCTAGTTATGAAGAGCTTTAAAAACAAAACAGTGGATTTTCTATCTGATCCTATAGGTAATAGGGAGCCACTGCAGTTATTGAATAGGGTGGGGGCATGATCAGGACAACCCTTTTGGAATTTCAGTTTGATTGTCTAGAGGAGGGTAAACAGGAATGGGAAAATGCTTGAGGCAGGGAGACTATCCAATTATTGCAATAGTCCGAAGATGAGGTGATAAGAATCTGCACTATTGTGGTGTAAGTAGTTTCAGAAACAGAAGAGAGTGCATGTGAAAAATGTTATGAAGGTGGAATCGACATGACTCAGTACCTGATTGGATGGAGGGGGTGTGGTGAGAGGGAGTGAAGATTTGAAAAGGACACAGGTTATAAAGAAATGGAACTCTAATATTACTGTGAATTCAGAAGTATTTTTTCTTGATCTTATCTAAGACAGACATTTAAGAAATAAATGCATTTTAATGGTACAATAAGTTTTGACTCTCACAGAAAATTGTGGTCAGTTTGGATACTCGAGAATACTTGTGAAATTCTGGCATCATTTTCTTTTACACAAAATGAAATGGAACTGACCCTAGATTTCTCATTCGTATTTTCCTTGCACTCTACTTTGGAGGTCCTCTGCTATTGCAGGTGGTGTGGCTACTACTATTTCTATGTGGCTTTATGTGCATTAATAGCTCAGAGCAGCTCCTCATCTAAGGAGGTAGAAGAGTTTTTATCTGCTGAGTAGCATGTAGCACTTGGTCCAGTGTTAATATTTCTTTCCATCTAAGTTTGTGGGATATAATGCAGGGATTAGGAGACGGGATAAGGATGATGAGGAGAAAGGGAATGGGTTTGAGAGAATGAAGAGATCATTCTTCTCCTCCCTTCCTTCTTGGTGGGGGGGGATAGCCAAATCCTGTCCTCTTGAAAGGGAAGTACATCCCCCAGAGAATGTTTTCTGGGAGATGGAAGACAGGAGACTAGAGAGGGAAGCCTTAGTGAGATAACAAGATACCCCGCTAAGGTCTATCTATCCTTGAGAGACAAGATGAATTCTTATGCCTCTGCTTCCCCCAGGGACATCAACTGTCAGTCCTTTTCAGGCTCTTAGGGCTACTCCACTGCCAAGGAGAGATGTCAATTCCTTGGGTCAGGCAATCTAGAATTCTTGAGATCTAGAAGTCAGCCCCCCTTTTGGGGGAGAGGTGTGACCCTCCCCCAATCTTCAATCCCCTTAACTATATTGGTTATAGACTGACTCAGACTTAAATCTTGAATAACAGGTGATTTATTGGATTTCAAACAGGGAAGGGATGACAAGGATATCAACTAGGAGAGTGGGTAAACAAGGAAGCCCTACAAATTATTCCCTCTAGCGGATTGGCCCTCCAAAGTCTGGGGTTCAAGGCTTCTCAGCCTTGATCCCTCTTTCTTGCCAACTGCTTTTTAGTCCCTACCCTTAAGCTGACTAACCTTGAATGTAGGAGTCCAGGGACATGTAAGGGAGAGAGAGACAGAGAGAGAAATCCTTGGAAAGGATCTATGGATGGCTCTGTTATAAAAAGTCCCAATTCAGAACCTCAAGGAGGACTTTAGACTGTTGTCATGAAGAGTTTGTTTGGAGGTATTCAGGGGTTCAGAAAGGACAGTAGATCTTGTAAGATATGGGTTTCTCCTGAACTTCTGGGTATCCACCTCTCTCCTTTCCTTCCCCAAGCCAGAAGTGACTGGTTAGTTGGATCTCCAAGCCTCTGTTCCTTCCTTAGAATTTTCAGCTTCTTCTTTCCCTTCCCCCACTCTTCCTTCAGCTAGTCTCTTTCAGAGACTGTTCTTTCCTTGATGTGGACTATCTCTTTTCTTATCTTACAGGGAGTGATGGACTTTTTAATTACAGCATGTTGTCCTTTTCTGTGGATGATCTGGGGTTATCTTTTAGCCTTGCCATTAAACAGGACACAATCTTCTTGCTTTGGGCATTTTCTCTAACTCTCCTGTGTATGGAATGTTCTTCCTTCTCATCTTTACCTCCTGGCTTTCTTCAAGTCCAAGTTAAAATCCTTCCTTCTAGAAGAAGCTCCTCCTAATTCCCCTTAATAGTAATGACTTTTCTCTGGAATTATTTCCAATATGTCATATTTATATCTTATTTGTATATAGTTGTTTATATGTTGTCTGCCCCACTAGATTATGACCTCCTTAAGGGCAGGGACTGTCTTTTCTCTTTCTTTGAATTCCCAGCATTTAGTCCAGTGCCTGGCAAAGAGTAGGTGCCAAATAAACATTTCCTGGCTGATTGATTGATTGACAATGGTCCTCTTGACTTGAATAATTTATTCTGTGTACTTCATCATATTGACAAGTATGCATTTTACTATTTTTATCCATATGCCAATGGAAAATTGTGGAGGATGCCCATCTTAGGCTACTTGTTGTAGGGACTGAACAGAGTTATTTGGGTTTCTTTTATCTTGTAGCTTTTAAAGAGACAAAACTCTAATATTCTCATTTACTGTGCCTCTTTCTTTTTGGAAAAATTTTATTTAATTAATTAATTTGGAGCATTTTTCCATGATTACAAGATTCATGTTCTTTCCCTCCCTTCCCTTCTTCCCCTCCTATAGCCTACACGCGATTCCACTGGGTTTTACATGTGTCATTGATCAAGACCTATTTCCATATTATTTTTTTTTTACGTGCCTCTTAGTAAGACTTTGGACTTCATAACACCTCAACTCCAGTCTTCTTAATTTGAATCTTTCTAGTAAACCATGACATTTAACTATATAGTCCTACAAAGGGCTTTAATGCTCATGTAGAAAATCTCCCTAGCTGCGAGTTAGGAGAATTTAATTCTGGCCTTCAAATATGTCAATAACCTCTTGTGTAGTAACATCAAGCAACTTGCTTAAACTCCCTTAAGATCAATTTCTGCATCTTTAAAATGAGGAGTCTGTGTCTGTGTGTGCGTATGTCTATATTAGATGATTTCTAAGTCCTCTTCAGATATTACCTTCTATTTTATTATTTTATTTATTTATTATTCTTATTTGGTATCACTCACATCAGAGCTAAGTGATATAAAAAACTCTATCTGGAAACACACACTTACTTGGATGCCAGTCAGAGTTTGTTTATTATAGATGACTGATTCCCCATCACTGGAGCCTATAATTCATCTCCAGTATAAGGATAGTGGTAGTTTTGCCTTTTTATAACTTATATCTCAATGTCTCATGGAATCACTAGCTTCCACTCAACCAATTCTTATTTTTAAGGAACTATTTTCTTCAAGGTTTTTTTTTTTTGGTGCCTCTTTATCAAGCTGTTAATTATATTTTCATAATTTTCTTACATTACTCTCATTCATTTTCCAAATTTCTCTTCTACTGCTTTTATTTTAGTCTTAAATTTTTTTTGCTCTTTTTATCTTTTTTTTTTTTTAGCTCGTCAGGGAATTATTTGGGGGCTTGTGTCAAATCTGCATTTTTTTTTTTTTGCGGCAACTTTTCAAGTCACTACCTGCTAAGTTTGTGTCTTGAGATTCCTTGTCACCACACAAGATTTTTATGGTCAGATTCTTTCTTTCTTTTTTAAAATTTGCTCATTTTTCCAGCCTACTTCTTGATTTTCGATGTTATATTAGAGTTGGGCTCTGCTCACCTCAGAGGGTGGAGTGAGGAGGATGTCTGGTCTGAGTTTCTGTCTTTTGTGTCCTGCTGCTTTCACAACGCATTGGGACACTGTGAGTTTTCCATGCTTCCAATGTGATATTATTGGTGAAAGATTTGTTCACTCTCTGTAGTTTTTATACAGATAGAACCCCTATTCCACTGAGACTATAATATTCCTTTCTGCCCTGAAACTGTGTACTAATATTGGGTAGCAGAGCTTCTAGATGGTCCCATGCCTGCTACCAGTGCTAGTGCAAGGATCCCTGGGATCTGTCTGTGCTCAAATGTTCAGTCATCTTCTTTTCTTTGTGCACTTTGCTATTCTCTGCTGCTGCTACCATAGCCACAAATCAGTACCACTTCCATTCCTGGATGACTCTTCTTTTCTCCTTCCATTTCTTTGCTTCTTCCCTCTCTCCCACCTCCTGTCCTATCCTGTCCTGTCCCTCTGTCCCTCTCTCCCTCCGTCTCTCCGTCCCTCCATCCCTCTCTCCCTCTGTCCCTCCCTCCTTCCTTCATTCCATCCTTCCTTCCTTCTAAGAGTAATATCTACATTCTGACATAACCTTTCACCATTGTTATGCAGAAGATTTAATGAAAAAAATTTTTATTAGCCTTGCAATTTCAACCTCAAAGACAGCTCCAAGTGAGAAATGCCATCTACTGAGGAACCTAGCCTCTTACATTATTAGGGAGTTGCCTAGGAGTACTGAGAAGTTAAATGAATTGTCCAAGATTACACAGTCATATGTGTCAGGGATGGAACTTAAATCCAGGTCTTCCCAACTTTCTCTGAGGGAGCCTTTATATGTATTCTCTCTATGTACATTCTATGTATACTTCCTCTAATCTATTTTGAATAGTCTTGCTAAAATCCCATCTTCAGTTATTTCAGTTCACTCTAGATATTAATTATTAAGTGTTTTCACTGAAGTTTCAGCTGATTTAAAAGAACCAAATGGGTTTGATAAATTGATAGCTATCTTACTAGATGAAACATTTATTGAACACTTAATATGTTTCATGAATTGTTTTTGGTATTTGGAAGCAGAAGTACAAACAAGCAAGGAAATCTCTATTTTCAAGAGGCTGACATTTTAATGTGGGGAGAAAAGCACATAAAATGAATCTAGATAGTGAGGAAAGAGAGGGAAAGGGAAACAAAAACTTGACAGCCAGTGGTGAAAATGCTGTGAAGGCCTAGAAATGGACAAGATTTGGTCAAAACTAACCTGTCAGAGGCAGAACAAGGTTATGATGAAGAGGAGATGATGGCCCGAGTAGAATTGGCATATCCTATAAATGGCAATGAAATACTAGAGAACCTGATTCTAATAGGTGCTGGCAATTTTCTTCTTTGATTTCCTAAAATATTTCCAGGTTTTTTGTTTGTTCTTGGTTTTCAGGGAGTCTGATAATTCTGTTTTTAAAAATCATATATTTTATTTATTTCATTAAATATTTCCCAATTACATGTAAAAGTTTTAAACATTCATTTTTAAAAATTTTGATTACACAATTCTCTGTTCTACTTCTCCCATTGGAAAGGTAAGCAATATGATATTGATAAAATATGTGAAGTTATGCAAAACATTTTCTTATCCTTATGTTGCAAGAGAAAACACACAAACTAGAAAAATAAAGTGTGCTTCAATCTGCAATCTGCAAAAAATACATTATTTCTCTCTTGAGAGATAGGTAGCATTTTTTTTTATCATTGGTCCTTTGTAATTGTCTTGGATTATTGTGAAGTATAGATGAAGAAATTGAGGTGCAGACATACCTTGCCTAGAATTACATAGTAAGTCAAAGCTGGTGTTTGAAATAAAATCCTCTTTTGACTGTTACAATTGCCTGTTATTATTACACTGACTTAGACTGATTCTTTGTCAACTCATGTTCACCTACACAGCCACCTACTTATAGTAACTGCAAAAGTGAACTTACTTTAGCCTTCTCTACAGCAGTAGTATTAGTAAGACATGCTGCTAAGCATTAAGATGAAGTAGGAGTATGATGACAACTGACCAATGCCAGCTAGATGGCCAGTGGATAAAATACTTTGAGTGAGGAAAACCTAATTTCAAATCCAGCTTCAGATGCATTATGTGACCCTGGGCAAGTCACTAAACCTTTTGCTTTAGTTTCTTTATTTGTAGAAAATGCAGATACTAGTACTTACCTCGTAGGGTTTTTGTGAGGACCAAATGAGAATATTTGTGTGTGTGTGTGTGGGGGGGGTTGATTCTTATTTTATATTTTAAAATTTATTTTAAATTTTTATCTTTATTTTATTCCAATAACAAATTTACATATAAGTTTTCCAAAGTTACATAATTTGCACTGTCTCCCTCCTCTCTTCCCTCCCCCCATCCCATAGTTGACAAATAATTCCACTGGATTATACATATATTACCCTCAAATCTATTTTCATATTATTTATTTTTGTAAGAGAGCAATCTTTTAAAACCCAAAGCCCAAAATCATATACCCAAATAAACAAGTGATAAATCATATGTTTTCATCTGCATTCCTACTCTAAGACTTCTTTCTTTGGAGGTGGATAGCATCCTTTCTCATAAGTCCCTCAGGATTGTCCTGGATCATTGCCCTGTTATTAGTAGCAAAGTCAATTACATTTGATCATCCCACAGTATTGCAGGTACTGTGTATAATGTTCCAATATTTGTAAAGCATTTAGTACAGTGCCTGACATGTAGTATATACTATTCTCTCTCTCTCTCTGTCTCTCTCTCTGTCTCTCTCTCTGTCTCTGTCTCTCTCTGTCTCTCTCTGTCTCTCTCTCTTTCTCTGTCTCTGTCTCTCTGTCTCTCTGTCTCTCTGTCTCTCTGTCTCTCTCTCTCTCTCTCTCTCTCTCTCTCTCTGTCTCTCTCTCTCTCTCTCTTTCTGTCTTTTTCTCTCTCTCTTATACAATAAAACATCCAGGAAATATTTATTTTTTTCCTGAGGGAATTGTTGCTAAGAATGAAGCTACTGATGTCAAGTTTGTTTAGTTTTAGGAAATTTCATGGAGGAAGTGACTTTTTTACTTAAACTTTTTATTGATGTCTTTTATTTTTCTATTAACTTCCTTTCTAAATATACCCCTGGTGGCAGCTAGGTAGCTCAGTGGATTGAGAATCAGGCCCAGAGATGGGAAGTCCTGGGTTCAAACTTGGCCTCAGACACATCCTAGCTGCATGACCCTGGGCAAGTTACTTAACCCCCATTGCCTAGCCCTTACCACTCTTTTGCTTTGGAACCAATACACAGTATTGATTCCAATATACCCCTCTCACTCTCCATTTAAGTCAATCATCTCTTATATTAAGGAATTTGAAAAAATCAAGGAAAAATAAAGTAATTCAGAAATACGACCCAACACATCAAGCAAGTCTGACATATATATGTATATATGTATGTGTGTACATATGTACATATGTATGTATGTGCCTATCTATCTATCTATCTATCTATCTATGCAATGTTCCACATTCATACTCTCCCACTTTCTCAGAGAAGAGAGGTACAATTTCTCATCTTTTCTTTAGAGCCAAATTCATTCATTTTAAGTAAGTATAGCATTCATTTTCTATCTCTCCTTCGTTCGTTCCTTCGTTCCTTCATTCCTTCCTTCCTTCCTTCGTTCCTTCATTCCTTCCTTCTTTCCTCCCTCTTTCCCTCCCTCCCTCCCTTCATTCCTTCGTTCGTTCATTCATCCGTTCGTTCATTCGTTTGTTCGTTCGTTCATTCATTCGTTCGTTTGTTTGTTTGTTCGTTCGTTCGTTCATTCGTTCGTTCGTTCGTTCGTTCGTTCGTTCATTCGTTCCTTCCTTCCTTCCTTCCTTCCTTCCTTCCTTCCTTCCTTCCTTCCTTCCTTTCTTCCCATTTACAAAGTCATTGTCATTGTATACATTGTTTTCTTAGTTTTGCTTAGTTTACAGAACAATATTTTTATGTAAGCTTTTCTATGCCTCTCATAATTCTCCATGTTAATCATTTTTATGGCACAGTGGTGTAGTGGATACAGCACCTGGCCTAGTAAGGAAGATGAAACTTCTTGAGATCAGAACTGGTCTCAGATATTTAATAGCTGTTTGACTTTGTTTAAACACTTAACCTTGTTTGCCTCAATTTCTTCATTGGTAAAATGAACTGGAGAAGGAAATGGCAAACCACTCTAGCATCCTTGCCAAGAAAACCCCAAATGAGGTCCCTAAATATTAGAAATGATTAGAAAGCAATGTTTTATTACATCCATGTGCCACTATCTAGCCATTCTCTTGTTGTTCATGAGCCAATAAACATTTCTAAGGAGCCTAATATGTGCTAGGCACTGTTCTAAGTGCTAGATTTTGTTTTCGTTTCTTTGCTACCACAGAAAATGCTGCTTTGGATATTTCGATGGTTCTGAGCTTTTCTTTCTTTGACAGATGGGGATAGCTTATATCTGAATGCATTCTATTTAATAATACATTTCCTCATCTTCATCAGGTAGTGACAAACATAGGCTATTTAGAATTTACAAGCTTATTTGATTAATTTGATAGTTTAATCTTTAATCATTTAAAATAAGGATCAAGAGGAAGGTGCAAAGTCCACAAGATTGTTTTATACAAAGTGCCGACTTTGAGTTGAAAGATCCGGAATCAAATCCTGGCTCTACTGTGACTAGTACCTATGAGTAGATTACTTTTTCTTAGCCTCATTTTTCTAGTAAAATAACATCATTGGAACCTTTGTTTCTAGCCTCTCCATACACTAGAACATACTTAAGGTGTCAGCAAACTTATGAAACAACCAACAGAGGTTTCTTTGTTTCCCTACCTTGAAGCTACCATGAAAAATGGCGCAAGAAGGGGTATCTCAACAAGTTTATTATTTACTTATTTCTGACTCTACCAACCCCTATTTGGCATCTTCTTGGCAAACATTAGAGTGGTTTGCCATTTCCTCCTTCATCTCATTTTACTGATGAGGAAATTGAGGCAAACAGGGTCAAACAGCAAGTAGGTGTCTGAATCCAGATTTGAACTCTGGAAGATGTCTTCTGAATTCCAGTCCCACCACACTATTCACTCTGCAATTAGCTGCCCCATCTCAACAAATACACAGATATTCTCTTTTCCTTACTTCATTACAAAATGTCTCTCTCATTCCATACCATCCCTCTGTTTGTATAAGCAGCAAAGAAATACAGATTATTTCTTAAAGTTGGGTCATGTGATTATATACTGTATGTTGGACATTTGTACTTTAGCTTGTTTCTGTTTCTTGTGGTACTCATCATCATGTATTAACCATTATTACTCAACACAGATTTTCCCATCTTCCTCCATTCTAAGACAATGTAAAATAAAGTATTGCCCAACTTACAGAACTGCTGATTTAAAAAAAAAAAACATTTCTCCCATTAAAGTACCCCTCCTATCAATATACAGTGACAATGATAGTGCTCATGATCTCTGTCAGGGTTGTTGTGACAGTATGTTATAATGTGAAAAAAAAAGAGATATGATTTTTTTGGTTTTCTAGAATTATCTCACTAGCCCCTACACTCTCTTTCATTTCCTGATTTCCTTTCTTCATCATAACATTGGCAGAGATTTTATTAGAATTCCATGCTTATTTTCATGGCTAATTTTTATTTTTTCAGGAATGCTTAGAATGCTAAACACATGGAAAAGCCTTGGGGATTTAAGAAAAAAGGAAAATTAAATGGTACTTTTAAACTGGTCATCTGAGGCTCATTACCTAGATTTAAATTAGATAATATATTTAAAGTGTTTTAGAAATATTAAAGTACTATGTAAATGCTAGTTTTTAATCACTAAAGAATAGACAAAAAATTTCCTAGCTTACCACTCAAATATAACCTTATTAAACACTCCATAATGCATTTAACCTTAGACCTCTGGATAAGAGTACTCTTTTTTGTTGTTTGTTAAAGTCATTACCTCCTAGTTAAGAATATGTATTGTGTCAGTTCCAGGGTAGAAGAGCAGTAAGGGCTAGGCTTTAGGGTTAGGTAACTTACACATCATCACACAGTTCAAAGTTATCTGAGGCTGGATTTGAACCCAGGACCTTCCATCTCCTGGCTCAGCTCTCTATCCATTGAGCCAGCTAGCTGCCCCCGAGTGAGAATACTCACTGAAATCACAATAAACTTCTATACCTTAGTAGATGGTCTTTACTAAATGCTGGGTCCCAAAAGTCACTCCATGACAAGTACTCTGACAATGAATCTTCCGTAACTAAGCCAGGCAATTGACTCATGCAACAGACACAGAGTCTCATTGGGGCCACCTTCCAAGTCTCTCTAGCTTGATATGGAATGAACTGGAATAAGCATTTATTAAGTGTCTATGCACCTGGCACATAGTAGGGGCTTAAGAAATGACTATTGATTACTTGATATTTGCTAGGCTAATACTAAGTGCTTTACAGATATGATCTCATCTTATCTTGATTTGATTTGGTAGAATCTGTGAGAACTTGTGCTAACTAATCAATAATACATACATATATATATATATATATATATATATATATATATATATATATATATATATATATGCTTAAAGGTTTTACAAAGTGCCTTAAAATGTTATCTCATTTGATCCTTATGGCAACTCTGGTAGGTAGTGCTATTACTATTTTCATTTTGCAGATGAACAAACTGAAGCTGAGAATTTAAGTGACTTGCCCAGGGTAACACAACTAATATAATTGGTTTCAGGTAAGATTTGGACTCAGGCATTATTGATTCCAAGTTTTATGTTCTACTCAATATGCCAATTTAGCTATCTGTAATGAGATTTCAGAATAGGACCTTAGTGGAGAGGAAATATGCTTAATAAATGAAAACAAAATTGAAGTCTTACTCTGAGGCTTCATTGTGGCATGAAGGGGACCTGAGGTTTTTGAAAGCCACACTGCCACAAACTCTGGCAACTTCTAAGAAATTGGGGAGATTTTAGATAGGGGCCATATGCCTCTTGTCTAAAGATTAGCCTTGCTGAGCTCAGAATCTCATCTCCAGATGGTCCTTAAGGTGATGAGATTTCTGGTCACAGTAACTCCCAAGGATCATCTGTGGAGTCACAGAGAAGCTGGTGCTTTGCATGCTTAGAGGGAATATCTCCAACAATGAAATCACAGATCCATGAAGTGAGGAAGTAAAGTAATAAAACATAATCTACCATGACACATGTCATTGACAAATTCAAGCAAAAAAAAATAAAATCAGGTCAGAGTCAGACTCACCATGTGAAGGGAGATGAGAGTTCTGGATGAATGAATAAATGAACTTAAAACCAAGATGCTTTTAATAGTTATAGAAAAACAAAACAAAAAACAAAATAGGCCACAACAGCTTTTTATAGTAAACCCTAAAACCCCTAGAGGGTTGGAAAAACCTGACCAGAAGCACCCAGCTTCTTTTCGATTTACTGTAAACTCTGTCTCAAATAACAAGTGGCCAGTGGTTACTTAGCAATCCTGCTGAGTAATTTGTTACGGTTTAAAGTATAGTCAAGTAACCTGAGAAAAATGATGTTCCAGTCAATGGCAGAAACTCATGTTTACAAACTGAGAGTTTGCAAAATGTTTTAGGAATATTAGCATGTTTAATCTTTTCAGGATCTTTGTGAACTAAAGTAGGTAGGTATTGTTTCTGTTCTACAGGTGGGACAAATGAGACTTGGAAATTATAAATGATCTTACCGAGGTGTTGTTCTTCAGGTCTTTCAGTTGTGTCTCACTCTTTGTGACCTCATTTAGAATTTTCTTGGCAAAGATACTGAAGTGGTTTGCCATTTCCTTCTCTGACTCATTTTACAGATGAGGAAACTGAGGCAAACAGGATTAATGACTTGCCCAGGGTCACACAGGTGGTAAGTGACTGAGGGTAGTTTTGAACTCAGGAAGATGAGTCTTCCTGATTCCAGGCCCAGCACCCTATACACTATGTCACTGTCACCAGGATGACAGAGCTAGTAGGTGGAAGATTTGAACACCTTTCTGATTTTCTGTCTAACATTCTTTCCAGTTCAGCATTATCTCTGCCATCTTCATCCTAAATCTTTTCTTCTTCCTAAGTTCTCTATTGTTGTTGAGTGCACCATCATCCTCCCAGTCACCCATGATCACAAGATCAAGGATTTTTCCTTGACTCCTCACTGTCTCTTATCCCTACTCCCCAGACCCCAAACATCTTATTCAATCTGGGGCTATTCTTGTTGATTTTAACTTCATAACTTTTCTCCTATATGACCCCTTCCCTTTCCTGACACTGACACTGTCCTGGAGCTGTCCACCATTATTCCGACAGTCTACTAGTTGTTTTCCTTGCCACTCCAGAGTCTTGTGCCAAAGTAATCCTCTTAAAGCCCATTTTGAGCCTGTCACTCTGCTACCGAGCAACTCCAGAGGCTTCCTATCATCTTCAGAATCAACTATGAAATCCTCTGGTGTTCAAAGCCCTTGATAACCTTCCCCTTTGTACCACTCCTGTATCCTTATGTCTAACTACCCTCCATGCACTCTGCAATTTGATGACACTGTCCTGCTTGCCATTTCTTATACAACACATTCCATCTTTCAACTCTCAGCATTTTCTTTAGTTGCCCACATTCCTGGAATTATCTGTTTCCTCATGTCCTCACTTCCCTGGCTTCCTTCTTCAAGTGAGATAGGATAGTAATAGGGCTAAGGGTGGAGACAGGGATAAAGATGGAGATGGGGATGGGAATTGGAATAGAGGCTGGACCTATGATTTCTTTGTTAAAGGGAACTCCCAAGTGAGGAAAATGCCTCGACTAGTACAGGTTATCATCTTTACCACTCTTAGAGAGTTATTTAGAGATATATGAGGCTAAGTGATTTTCCCAGGATCACACAGTCAATACCTGTCAGAGATGGAATTGGAGTCCTGTTGTATTCTTTAATTCATATTTGTAATTGAAATAATTTAACATGGTCATCTGGGTTATTATATCTTTCAAAGAATCTTGTATAATTTTGGCATTTGCAAGAGAAATACCTTTGAGAAGAGCATTGTGCTCTAGCAATAAAATATTTTTGAAGAGTAAACAAACAAAAAATTTAGTGGGATGTTGTATTCATTTAGTTTTGTGATGGTAAAGATGTAGTCTGCTTTGGAATATCTCCCATTAAAGCTTAACTGTTCCTTTATAAGGATCATTTCAATTCATGGGTAAATTATTCTAAAAAAATTTATATAAATGGGGAAGTAAGTCAGTAACTATTGTCTCTTGGTCATCTTTGTTTTCTTCAGGTGAACAGTAAGGTTCTAAATTTTTTCTTTTTCTTTGTTATATTTCTCTCTGTTTTATATGACTTGAGAATTAATTACTCAGTGTTCTCAAAATTGTGCAACAAAGAACTTCTCTGTATATACTTGGTCTAATCAGTTTGCATTTATTAAACTTTTTCCCCCCATTTGTCGGATTCCATTGAATATACCAGGGTAGGAAGTTCTTCAGTGAAGAAATTTCCTCTATAAATGATAGTAACTGTTCTGTAATTTGTACTTAGATTTTAGAGAGTTGCTAAGAGCAGAGGTATTGCTACTCACAACATTCCCTGGAAAATTGTGAAATATTTCAGAAAATAAATAAAAACACAATAAAATATAAATAATATTAATTTGTGGTTTTCAGGTACACATGTATAGCCCAGTTGCTCTTTTCTATTTGAGCCTGAAACCACTGGTCTAGAGCATTGAGAGGTAATGTGACTTAGTTAAGGTCACAGAGTCCTTATATGTCAGAAGCAGGACCCAAACCTTGTTCTTCTTGACTCTAAGTCTAACTCTTTGTCCACTGCACTACACTCTTTCTCTAACTTTTTAAAAATTTAAATAAAAAAGATTTAAGTTCCAAATTTGCGCACTTTCTCCACCCCTCTCCCACCCACTTAGAAGGTAAGAAATACGTTATACATTATATATATGAAGTTGTACAAAGCTTATTTCTAAATTAGTCACATTATATATGTGTATGGAGGGGACAGCAAGAAAAACAAAGAAAAAATATGCTTCAATCTGAACTTATTAGTTCTTTCTCTGGAAGTGAATAGCATACCCCCCCCCCCCCAACTCTTAGTCGTAATATTAATTCTAAAAGAAGACTGGCAAGGGTTGGGCAATCAGGGTTAGACTTGACCAGGGTCATGTAGGTGAATAGTATTTTTAGTCAGGGGTCGTTTGGAATTGTCTTGAATAGTATTGATCGAAGTGGCTAAGTCTTCCACAGCTGATCATCTTTAGAACATTGTGGGCATAGTGTTCTGGGTCTTCTCACTTTACTTTGCATCAGTTCATATAAGTCTTCCCAGGTTTTCCTGAAATCATCTCCCTCATTGGTTTCACCTCTGCTGAATAAGATACTCCTTCTAGGGTAAACTCATCACCTCCAATCTTCTCAACATACTGTTAACTCAAGTGTACTTCTCTCAGCCTCCTCTCTCCTCTGATTAGACAGCTAGAGAGTGGGGCATCAAATTCTTCCTCATGATTTACTTTATAGAGGGCAGAAACTGTACTTCTCAGCCCAACTTCATTCTGTATCTGCTGCTCTGTCTGGTTTCAACTCCACTGAACAATATGCTCCCATGCCCACTAGTCTGTATTTCCCTCTTCCCCTACTTTCCTGCCTCCTTTTCTGTATTGGCTCCCCTAGTTATATTGTAAACTCCTTGATGGCAAGAACAGAATTTCTTTTTATTAGTTGTATTCCCAATGTATCACACAGTACCAAACACATGGTGGGTACTTGACAAATGTTAATTAATTGGATTAGATTTTTTACAGCATAATAGCATTACATTACAATCATAACCAGGACTTGTTTGGTCATTTCCCAATTGATGGGCATCCCCTAAATTTCCAATTTTTGCCTCTACAAAAAGAGTTGCTATCAATATTTTGAATGTATACTTCTCTTTCCGTTTTCTTTGATTTTTTTTGAGAGTACAGAAATAATAACTGGGTCAAAGGATATGCACAATTTTTAGATCTTTGAGAATAGTTCTGAATTGTTTTCCATAATGTTTGGACCCGATCACAGCTTCACCAACAGTGCATTTTTTGCCTGTTTCCTCCTATCCCCTCAAGCATTTGTCATTTTTCTTTCCTATCATGTTAGCCACTTAAGGCGATACCTCAGAGTTTTTTTTTAAATTTGCATTTATCTATTTATTAGTGATTTAGAGTATTTTTCACCTAATTCTACATACCTTTGATTCCTTCTTCTGAAAATTAACTATTCTTATCTTTTGATCACTCATCAACTAAAGAGTGACTGACTTATTTTTATAAATTCTCTAAATGTTGATTCAGTTCCCTATATTTGAGGAATGAGACCTTTTTCAGAGAAAGTTGGCATAAAATCCCTGCCAACTGCAATATTCTACTTTCCTTATAACTTTGTTGCATTGGTTTTATTTGTGTAAAACCCTTTTAATTTAATGTAATCATTATCTCTTGTTTGGTCTTGAACTCTTCCCTTATCCACAAATCTAATTTGCATATATCACCCTTTTTATCTAGTCATGTACCCATTTTGAACTGATCTTGGTGTATGGTATGAGATGTTGGTTTTTGTCTAGTTTTTGCCAGACTGCTTCCCAATTTTCCTATCAGTTTTGGACAAATAGCGAGATCTTACTTTAATAGTGGAACTCTCTAACTTTTCTTAGATAATTGATATATTTACTCAGATTGATTTTAGATACAAATATGATTCTTTTGGCTCATGAATAAAGATCAGGCTGTCAGAAAGTTTTGTGCTTCCTTCCCCCTTAATTTCCCCCCTCTCTCCTTCACTCTACTATTCCATTTTGCCTCTATCTGTGGGTGTAGGCCCACCCACATTTTGGAACAGTTGGGACAATGGGCAGGAAGCAAGAAATGAACTCCTCTCTCAGAAGGTGGTTGGCTCAGTATCAATCTCTATTCTTGCTTGCAGGGTCTCATTTCTGTTACCTAAACACAGCTGGATCCTGACCTCATGTTACTTGGACTATTACTTGATCCTGTGCCCTTCAGAATTCTTGCTTGAGTCCTTGACCCCATATTTTTTAGAATCTTTACTTATGCCCCACATATCATTCCCTAGTCTACTAGTCTCCAACTTTTTCTATCTTTTACTTCTTTGGTTAAAAAAACTGATCATGCACCCCAATATATGCATATTTACTTGTTTATAAGCCATGTAATAGTACTCATGAATATGTACATAAATTTAAACAAAAATAGAAATGAGAAAATATGGAGATAAAGATGGAATAATATTTAATTCTAGAGTCAATAAGGGAATAACCTGGTCAATCTTATGCTTTAGGACAATTACTTTGGCAGAAATGTGGATCATGGAAGAGACTGGGAGCTAGCACAGAAGAAGGAGGGGTAGGAATTGGAGAGTACTGGGAGATAAATGTCCTGAGGGTTGTATTGGAATTAAGTACCATGACAGACTATTTGGGGGAGGGTGGGATGCAGCCCATCTTCCTATCCTCTGATTGGCCAATGATATGCTCCTTAGAATCAGGCTATTGCTCCAACAGTAAAGACTGTACCACTCCTCTTCTAACTGGGTTTCCAAATCCTTCACCCATCTTCTCTGGACCTCTTTCCTACCTGTAACTCCTAGTCTTGCTCTTGTTTAGCCAAACTTCTGGTCCCTTTGGTCTGCTTTATCCTTTATTGCTGGCATGAAACCACATGAAACCACATCTTCCCAGCATGAAACCAATTAGTTTTAATTAACTGAATTCCAGTGGTTGGCTCAGTTACACAAAATAAATTTCTTTTTAATGTTCAGGTTCTGTTTTTTTTTTAACCCACAATATTTAATGGACTCTTTTGAAGCATTTTCTTTGATTAAAAAATGAAATTTAATTCATTATCAAGATGCACTAGACTTGGGATTTCAATGCAATTGAAAACTTTGGTGAGAAAGAACTCTTCCTACTAAATAAAATCATCTTTTCTGCTTTTCATAGTCTTAGAGAGCTGCCTAAAGCAATGAGAGTTTAAATGATTTGTTCATAGTCATATAGGCAGTTAAAATATCAGAGGCATCATTTGAACCCAGGTTTTCCTTGCTTTGAGGCTAATTCTTTATGCAGTATGCCACGCTATCTCATAATTTGTTGTTAATTGATAACAAATACCACAACTTTGACATACATGGACAAAACAGGGATTTAATTATGATTGAAATGATAATAAAAACACATGGCTCCTCATTTGTCATACTTCATAGAGCAACTTTCTACCACCCCATCCATCATCACTCCCATCTTTATGCTTATATTGCCAGGCTCATTTTCCCACTAATCAGTTGTCCCCTTATTCTATTTTTTTGTTAACTCTTTTATCTGTGCTTTTCATTTTATCTGCCATTTTCCTTCCCCCTTTCTCATCATTTAGAAGATAAAGTATTTGTGAGTAAGGGTTGTTTCATTCTTGATATCAACATCTAACATAATGACTGGAACATATGAGGCACCCAACAAATGCTTATGGGTTGATTGATTGATTGTTTGCTATTGCTGCTCTTGGAAGTAATTTTATTGCTGTTGAGTATGTTTCTCTTCTAATGTTAAAAACCTCTTTGGGATTCAATCATACTGCAAGGCGGTATAGTGGATATTGTGTTGGAAGGCAGTAAGTCTTGAGTCAGGAAGACTTCAGTTCAAATTCCATCCCCACCCCAATACTTGTTGATTGTACTTGTTGATCTTGAACAAGACTCTTAACATCTGTCTGCCACTGTTTCCTCCACTATAAAAGGGGGGCAATAATAGCCCCTACCCAATAGGATGATTAGGAGGACCAAGAAAGATAATATTTGTAAAATGATTTGTAAACTTTAAAGGATTTAAAGGATATAAATGTTAGGCATTATTACTTACCTTTCACAAAAAGAGAAAGCTGCCTTCTCAGAAGTCTTGCTGATTCTTACAGTTCAGCCAGTAAATTGCTGCTCACATGCTTCTTGATCTGCTCATCTTATTGTGGTGACTTGAATGTTACCCTGAGAGGTAGTGTGTCACATAACTGAGTGCATCCAAATCAAGAGAGTTGGGTTCTAATCCTGACTTCAATTTTTATCAGTTGAGATTCCATGAGCTCATTCCTGCAATTCTCAGCCTTAGTTTCTTCCATTATATTAATTGATGAACATTTATTTCTTAAAATTACGTATTTTTTCAATCAACACAAATCCTCCTCTCCCATCCATCCTAATTCTTCTTGAGAAAGAAAGAAAAACAGCAATTCTAGCACAAACAAATTTGATAAAACAAATGACTGTATTGGTCAGGTCCAAAAATGTATGACTCATTTTGCATTCAGAGTCTACCTCTCTTTTAGAATGTGAGTAGCATGTTTCATCATGAGTCTCTTGGAATCATGATTGGTTATTACACTGATTAGAATTCTTAATTATTTCACAGTTTGTTTTTACCATATAGTTGTCTTTGAAAAAAATGTTCTCAGGATTTTGTTGGCTTTACTCTGTATCATTTCATAAAATCTTCTCAGATTTCTCCAATTCATCACTTTCCTAATTTCTTATAGCACATTATAATTTATAAAATCATAATTTGTTTATCCATTTCCCCATTTCTGGTCACTCTTTTAGATTCCCATTCTTTGTCATCTGAAAAAGAGCTATAAATATTTCTGTATTATCTCTATTAGAGTTTGTTTTGTTTAGAACTACTCTCTCCCCTTAATTTACCCTCCCTTAAATACTCCCAACTCACTTTTCACTTCTATTTCTCTTTGGGGTGAAATGTATTTCTGTACCCAATTGTGTGTGTGCACATTCTTCCCTCCTTTGACTAGTTCCGATCAGAGTTAGGTTTGTCTTAGTTGCTAACCCCTTTTCTTTTTTGTATAGATATCTACTTGCAAATGATTATGTTAGATCATTTCCCCATACCTTTCCTTATCCCCTCTGTAGTGTATCCCTCTTCTCTTTCCATTCTTCTAAAATCATCTAGATATAATAGAACAATTTCTAGATCTTGTCTGATTAGATTCCTTCTGTAACTCCTGAAGATGACAGAGTTATGGGGGATACATTTATCATCTCCCCATATCACAATGTAAACAGTTTATCCTTGTTTACTTCATTGATTCTTTGTGTTTACATTTTTGTTTCTCTTAAAGCCTATATTTCTAGGTTGCTCTGGTCTTTTCTTTGGGAATACTTGGTAGACCTTGGTTTCATTAAAGTTCTACTTTTTCTCCTGTAGCATGATACTTAGTTTTGTGGGATTACATTTATTTTTTGTTTAATCCTATGTCCTTTGATTTCTGGAATTCTGTATTCTAAGCTCTCTTATTCTTCAAAGTAGTAACTGGTAAATCATGTGTGGATCTTGACTGTGGCACCAGAGTACTTGAATTTTTTTTGGCTGCTTATAGCAATTATTTTTTTACCTGGATTCTTGGTCATATTCTTTCTAGGAATTTCCATTTTTCAGTTTCTTTCAAAAGATATTCAGTGTATTCTTTCTGTTCTAGGAGACCTGGACAGCTTTCTTTTAAGTTTTCTTACAATATAGTCTCTTAGGCTCTTTTTCTTGTCATAGTAATGGTTCTTGAGTTTTTTTTTCCTTCATCTATTTTCTAGGTCACTTTCTTCTTCTTTTTATTTATTTTTTTGGCTTTTAACTTTGTTTTAATATTTCTTGTCATTTCACGGATCCATTGACTTCTATTTGGTTTATTCTAATTTTTAGAGAAAGTTTGTTGCCTGGGCAAGGTTTTATACCTCTTGTGCTAAACTCTTATTTTCTTGTTCATTTTTTCTTCCTTAGCTCTCAATCCTTTCCCTGAACCCTCTAGTATTTTCCATTCATTGATAAGATTCACTTGTAGATATTTGGAAGTAGTTCTCTTTTGGGTGTCTTGAAGATCTCTGGTATGATAACTAAACATTTTATGGGATAATTCTGTTTTTGTTTGCTGATTCTTCCAGCCTCCTTATTGAGTTCAGACCTTATGTCAGAACTGGGTTCTGTTACACTCCTGGAGGAAATCTCCAGGCTGATCCTACTATTGCTTTCTTGGAGTACTGAGTGCTGTGTCATTCCATGATCTCAGGAATAAGTCAGGCTTTTCAGTGCTACCAAAGTAGCCTGATCCAGGGTAGGATCTGATCACTGCTATCCTCTGGTCTGTGCTTTGCAAGTTCCTATCAGTCAGCTGGGAAGCTCTGCTAGTTTAGAGTGATATAATTTCTAACTCTTCTTTGATCTGATATTTGTGCCTCGGTTATTGCTCTGTAGGTTGCAGACTGGACTCAAAGCTAGAACTGAGACCCTGCTCCACTCCTGGGGTCTGAGCCACATCCTTGCTATTTTCTTCTGAATTTGTTCCTTCTCAGTACACTGACTATAGTTTTCCATTATTCTACTGGAATATCCCCCTTGACTGCAATACCCTCTTCAGTCTGTCTTGGATCTGGGACTTAAAGCTGGTTGGTGATCAACAAAGCTTTTAGTTCCTGTCTCATTGCCCCAGGATGAATGTGGAGCCTCTTTTTGTCCTGATTCATAGCTTCTGCCTGAATTCTAGAGTACTCCCTACCCAGCATACATATGGACTTTCCCAGGATCTGCAGACCTTTCAGTGTGTTTTCTTCTGTTGACTTAGGCTGCAAAAATTACTCACTGTGATTTTTTTTCTTGAATTTCCCTATCAGGATATGGTCTGGTTCATTTCATTCCCTATCAGGATATAGCCTGTTTGGAAGAGGTTTTTTTAGGGGAGGTGATAAGGGAATCTTGTACTGCTTCCTGTGACTCTTCCATTTTGGACACTAGATACTGTGCTAGGAGTTGGAGGTTAAAAACAATCAAACAAGAAGTTTGCATTTTTATTAGAGAGAAAAAGGAAGGAAAATGGTTTAATATGGACAGGACCAATGTAAATTTCAATAAACACATGAAATTGAACTGAGAGAGCCTCTGTGACAGCAGAAGTCATCTGAGGAAGTTGTAAGAGCCAGTCAGCATCTGTGCCTTAGTTACCTGGCAGGTAAATGGTTGTTTTAGAATCAAGGAAGCCTGGTTGGAGAGACTAGGGACAATGTTTGATGGGAGAAGCAATTTATTCATTAACTCCAACAAACATTTATCAAATATTTACCCTTTTTATTACACTGTTCTAGGGACTGGAGATGTTTGATGAATGATGATTGTACCTTAGTACAATCCTTCCTCAGTAGAGCCAATGTACTCTTTTCTTTTGATCTAAGAAGCATGTCAACAGGTAACAGTCAGTTGCTAATATTCTCTTTAGAGTCATCAATAATCTCTTAATTGCCACAGAAAATGATTTTTCAGTCCTCATTTTTCTTGATCTTTGGACACTACTGCCCACCTTTGTCTTCTGGATATTCTTGTTCCTTTCTATATGGTTCATATACATCTTGATCTATATGAAAAATACTGTGTATCCCATGTTTTGTGAGATCCAGGCCTCTGGAGGCAACTTTACAAAGAGAAACAAAGCATTGTTCCTATATATAAACAATTCTATGAACAGTTTTGTTTCTTTTTGTGAAGATGCCAGCAGAGGCCCAGCTGTGTATATATGTATATGTTACATATTGATATATAAATATTAACTATATAAATATATAGTTATATATTCTATATTCATTACATATTGCTCACATATATAGTCTGTTTCCCTTTGTAAAGGTGCCTCTGGAAGCCCAGAGCTTACAAAATATGGGATACACTGTTGACGAGATGTTACCATTTGTTAATGAAAAAAGATATGAGATTTTTGGAGAGTATACTTATGTCTCATGACAGACACGTGAATTTCACCCACAACCAGGATCATATCCAGACTTGACCACTAAGAGCTAGGGCCACATTTTGGTAATTCTCAGCCAGAGATCCCAGTGGAACAAACTAGGAGAAGGTAGTCAGTTAATCAACAAACCTTCTTTAATTGTTTACTGTGTGCCAGAGACCCATCTCGGCACTGGGATATAAAGAAAGGCCAAAAATAGTTCCTTCTCTTCTATTAAGCATAACTTGACAGTTGGCACAAATAGATCCCTCAGACTACCTAGTAATGAGGTATTTTTGGACCAAGCTACAGAATTATGCAAAGAAAAATAAATTAGGGTCCACCAAACATTTTTCTTTGGAGTTCCAAAATGTGATCTGATACCACTGCCTTTTACTACACCCCAAGTGACTTCTTTTCCATCCTTCTTCTTCTTGAAAATTCATTTTCTTTTAAAGTCTTTTGTTCTGAGTTCCCATGCCAGTGATTCCCTTCTCAGGCCTCCCTAATCTTTATATTGAAAGCTCTTTTGGAGGTGCATTATCCCACCCACCAAAGGACATTTGCATCAGTACAAAATAATGAGGATGACAATATAGTAATTCCAGAGGACTGCTCCGGGGAATGACTCGGATGCTTAATATTCTCTGTTCATGAGGCTAAGCAATCAGAAAGCATCCTGCATTCATTATTTCCCTGCACAGCTGTATGCCAGGATGTAGGGTTATGCATTCAGTAAAAAGTGCTGTCTCATTCTCCAAATGACAGGACTGAAGCCTCTTGCATGTCGTCCCTTTTTAAATTGAATCTGAAACACATAAAATTAGACTGCTCAGAGGCCTCTTTAGCAGCTTTCACTTATTACATACTTTAGGGACAGAAATCTGGCTTTGTAACTCTCACTTTGAAACACTGAAAGTAGTAGAAAGCTCTTTCCTTCTTCCTGATTCTGGGGAAAGTAATTCTTTTTTTGATAATTTTCCAGAGCTTATTTTTTAAAAGAACAAAGTATACGCTATACTCTCCCCCAAACTATAATTTTCTTCTTATTCAAAAGTAAGCTTCTTGAGAGCAGGGGCTTTTATATCATGTCTTTTTATATTTAGGACCTAGAATGGTGCCTGGCTTATAATCATCACCTAATAAATACTTGCTGAATAGAATGTGGGATTGTGTGCTGGGATTAAAATATTTTTTTTTTGTGGAAATGTAATTTCATATCTAAGTGTGGTAGTGGATGGACTGCCAGGTCTGGAGTCAGAAGACTCATCTTTCTAAATTCAAATCTGGCTTTATACATTGAGTAGTTATGTGGTCCTAGACAAGTCACTTAATTCTGTTTGCCTCAATTTCTCCATCTGTAAAATTAATCGGAGAAGAAAATGTCAAACCATTCCAATCTCTTTGCCAAGAAAATCCCAAATAGGGTCACAGAAGAGTAGGATATGACTGGAAAATGATAAAACATTTAATATCCTTCCAAGGCAATATAGCATAGTGGAGAGAGATGGTTTTTAAGGAGGACCTGGATTCAAGTCTTGCCTCTGACATATACTGTCTCTGTGACCTGGGTCAGTCATTTAAGTTCTCATTGCCTCAGACAACTTTTTTAGATTACAAATTGCAAAACATTGGTAGAAGGGAGTTCCTTATAATAATGATGTCAAAAGTCCATATGAACTGATGCAATGAATTAATATAGAACATCCTCAAAAATATTCATAGAACTTAAGGTTTCAAAGGGGCCATGGAAGTCATGGTGTCCAATCTACTGTTCTCAAGAACAATTCCCACAGGAGATAATTTTGCTTCTGCATGAATGCTTTTGGTGATGGAAAATTTACTATCATTTTTGGACAAGTCCAAATTTAGAAAGTTATTACTAACATTGAACTAATGTAGTAAATATCTATTAAGGAAGTGAACTTTGGAATTTCTTGTTCTTTGTGAACTGTGGTGCCTCCTAGATATCATCACTGAATAATAAATTTAGAGTTTGAAGAGACTTTTGAGGACATTAAATCAAATCCCTTCATCTTAAAGGTAAGGAATCTGAGGCTGAACGCTTTAATTGCCTTGACTAGTGTTTATACTTAGTAAGGCAAGGGAGGATTCAGACTTGTACTTTTTTGACAAATCTAGAGCTCTGTTTGTTATATCATCCAGTTGTCTATTTTTTCACAGAGAATTTATTTAATAAGCCTTTTAAGAATTTTTCAGGGAAATACACCAATCTGATTTCTTTCAGGTGTCTAAAATATACCTTTGTAATAAAAAAAAAATCCTGGAACATCTGCCCTTCTCTGTTTGGCTACTAACAGTATAGCTTCAGTCACATTTCCATAATCTTTCAGGATAAGGGCCTCGATTTAATTTCAACATTCTAAGTCCTTTTTTTAAAATCAGTATTATTAATATCTTTTGTTTTTACATCACCTAAATCATCTCTGTTCCTCTCCCTTGCCCTCCTAGAGATCTGTCCAATACTTAAAAATAATATTTTTAAAGAAAAGAGAAAAGAGAAAAAAGAGAAAAAACACATGGAAAAAATCTGAAAATTATATACATTATATTTTCTGTTTGTGAGGGCAATTCTTATTTTTTTCCTTTGGTACCATACTTTTTATTTGCAATTCTATAAATTTTATATTCAATTATCTTATGGTTATTATTTCTATATAAATCAGTGTAGTTATTTTGTATTTTGTTTGTTTAATTCCAACTATTTTACTGCATCAGTTTATATATATCTTTCCATGCTTCCCTCAATTCACAATATTCATTGTTTTTATAGTCCAGTCCATTACATTTATATATCACGGTTAGCTTGGACATTCCCCAATCAATAAATATATATTTTGTTTATAATTCTTTGCTGTCACAAGAAGTGCTGCTACAAATATGTTGGTATACTTGTGGACCCTTTTCTTATTATATGACCTCCTTGTCTGGTAGTAGAAGGTTTTCTTACCATCTCTTCATTCATATTGAGCTTTAAAGTCATCTTCATAGCTCTTAAGCCTTTGTGCTTGAATATCTTTCTGTTATAGATAAATTAGAAGCCTAGCCTTAGTTGAGAAGTTAGCTTTATACCATCTTTCTCAGGCTTCCAACTGGTTCTTCACATTCCCTTGTCTTTCTGGGAAGATTTTAATTTCTAACTTACATTTGAATGCATGGAAGATGTCATCAAGGAAACATGGGATAAAATAGATGAGCTGATATTGGAGGAAAGTCCTGACAGGTTAGTTTCTGGTAGTTTAACTTAATATTGGAATAAAATGAAGCAGTAGTAAAAGATCAGAATTTATCCAAAAGAGATTTATTTGACCATAACAAGGGAAGGATATTCAACAAGGCCAGAAAGTGAGAATACCTGGTTCATTGAACTACATTCAGTTCAGTGTCATCCATGGCTAAATCATGGGCATTTAGTCAAGCATACCAGGAGTGTCTCATGGCTTTTTTGTATTCAGGTGACCAGAAGCTGCTACTAATGATCTTAACCTTAATTCCTCTGAGCGAACTAATTCTTTTTTTAAAAATTATTTTCTTCTGTCTTAGTATCAATACTATTCTAAGGCAGAAGAGTGTTAAGGGTTGGGCAATGGGAGTGAAATGACTTGACCAGAGTCACACAGTTAGGAAGTGCCTGAGGTCAGATTTTAACCCAGAACTCCTATCTCTAGGTCTGGGTTTCAATCCACTGAGCCACCTAGCTGTGCCTCCAATTAAGTCTTAAAAAAACAACCCTCTTACTGTCTGTCTTAAAATCAATACTGTATATTGGTTCTAAGGCAGAGGAGTGGTGAAGGTAAGGCAGTGGGGGTTAATGGTTTGCCCAGGGTCACACAGCTGGGAATTGTTTAAGATCATATTTGGACTTATTCAATAATATTTGTTCAGTGTAGTTATAGGGGGAAAGCAACAGAATATAACAGTAGTTAAAGCCCAGTACATTAAAATGATTCAGTGTAACAGAATAGTATTGAATACATTAATATATGAACTTAAAGCCAACAAAATTAAATCTTAAACAAAACAATCAGCAAAATGCAATAAAATACAGAGATTTTTATAAAACATTGGAGTCTGAAATGCCTTAAAAATATAACCTCCAGTGTCTTTAGAGTTCTTTTTTTTTCTTTATCCATTTAGATTGCCTATTGTCAGAAGGCAAAAGATTGGTAAGGGGTAGGCAATGAGGTTCAAGTGACCTACCCAGGGTCACACAGCTAGGAATTGTTTAAGGTCATATTTGCACAAGAACCTCCTTTCTCTAGACCTGGCTCTCAGCTGCCACATTCTCACTGTAGTCTTAAGATCAAGTTTATCCCTTTTAAGAAAAAGTCCTAGCCTAATTCATATGGTGAGGGATCCTGGTAGATATTCCTCCTAACAGTTGTCTAATTAACTGATAGTATCCTAGTGATGTCAAGAGAATACAAAGATCAATTCACAGCCCCACCAGCAGTGTATTAGTGTCCCGATTTTGTCACAACTTCTCCAAGATGTATTATTACCCTATACTGTCATATTGGCCAATCTGCCATTTATGAGGTGGTATATCAGAGTTGTTTTGATTTGTATTTTTCTAATTATAAGAGATTTAGAACACTTTTTCATGTGCTTAATGACAGTTTTGATTTATTTATCTGAAAATTGCCTATTCCTGTCCCTTGACCATTTATCAATTGGGGAATGGCTTAATTTTTTTTTGTACAATTGATTTAACTCCTTATAAATTTGAGAAATTAGACCTTTATCAGAGGTTTTTGTTACAACATTCCCCCCCAATTTCTTGCTTCCCTTCTAATTTGGTTTGCATTGGTTTTGTTTGAACAAAAAGTTTTTATTTTAATGTAATCAAAATTATTCATTTTACATTTTGTAATATTCTCTATCTCTTGCTTGATCTTAAATTCTTTCCTTTCCCATAGATCTGACAGGTATACTATTCTGTGTTCACCTAATTTTCTTATAATTTCTCTCTTTATACTTAAGTCATTTGCCCACATTTTGACTTAATCTCAATATTGGTTGTGAGATGCTGATCTAAAACTATTCTCTCCAATACTGTTTTCCAATTTTCCCAGCAGTTTTTGTCAAATAGTAGGTTCTTATCTCAAAATCTGGTATCTTTGAGTTTATCATACATTATCTTGCTGAGGTCATTTACCCCTAGTCTATTCCATCAATCCACCCTTCTGTCTTTTAGCCAGTATCATATTGTTTTGATAATCACTCACTTTATATTACAGTTTAATGATTACTATTACAAATATTAATAATGTGGAAATAGGTATAACCCAGTGGAATTGCTCATCAGCTCAGGGAATGGGGAGGGAAGAGAGGAGAAAAAGACCGTGAGTCATGTAACCATGGAAAAATATTCTAAATTAATTAACTAATTAATAAAAAAATAAAAATAAAAAAGAATATAAAGAAGGGCCAGGGATGGTGATACACACTTGTAATTTACTGACAAAGAAGCTAAGGCTGGTGGTTCACTTGAACTTGGGAGTTCTGAGCTGCAGAAGGGCTAACGTTCATTGAGTATCAATATTGTCTGGCAACAATATGGTGACACTGAGAAACTGGATGTCTAGTCTAACTCAAATATGAAAGAAGTCAAAGTTTTCATACTTATGAGAGGTAAGGTCAGACTGGGAGTGGTTCCTGGTACTACCTTCATCTGTAAGATGAGGAAAGCCCAATCTTAAAAGAAAAGTGTGAGAACCCCCACCCCCTAATTTTATGTGAATCTCCTATGGCAAGCTTATGGGAAGACATAGATAGGAGAGCACAGAATGAGCAAACTTGAAGTAGTTATAATATACATCATTGGAGGAAATGTCAGTGAGATCACAGATCCAATGTAATATTTGCTTGTCCATCAAACATGAAAAATTAGCATTGCTGGTAAGTTTGTGTGTTAATTCACTATTAAAACAATGATACTTGGAGCTATCAATTTTGGAACTTCTCATACTAACATTAGCTATCCCTTGCTCATTTTTTTCCATCTCTTTAATGATTTTTCTTGCCACCATTTTGTTGCCAAGGTGTTCCCTGTTATCCCGGTCTTAGAAACCTTTCCTCCTATCCCCAACTCTTCAGAAGTTATAAAAGTTAGTCAAACTTTTGTTTTAAATGTCCATTGTTTGATTTTTTGTCTTTTAAGTTGATTTTTCTAAGGTAGTTCTTTTTAATTATTGCAAATTTATTCAACTAAACCACATTGAGGAGAGAGTTTCACATTATTACTGTCCATTAATAAAGTACATTATTGTCAAGGAGTCAGCTTATCCCATGCAAGATTTCACAGTAAAGTGAATTGGCAAGTTGCCATATTTCTAAAGAAGACTATTTGACTTTTTATTCATGAAGGGAGCAGAAAGAAAGCCACTTCATTGACAATATTAATTGCTTTAAACATTCACATTTCTGTGCTCATTTCATTCAATGGCCTAAGAAACATGGTCTAGAGTTATGATCCTAAGAGACTTTTGTCATCATGCATCAATAACTTATTTTACTCAAGGTCCTATTTCATTATCTCCATCAAAAATATTTTTCCAAGTAGTAACAGCATATAGTATTCTGGATTTAAAGTCAATAATACCTGGGTTAAAATATTTATGTAACCTAAGAAAGCATGTTAAGCTTTCTGAGTCTCAATTTCCTCATCTATAAAAAGAAAAAATAACTGATATAGTTCCTGTTTTCAAGGTTGTTGTGAACATCAAATGAGATAAAGTAAGCAAAATATCTTTCCAGCCTCCAACTACCACCTAAGTGTTCACTATTTTTATTTGGATCTTCAATAGATCAAAATTTGGTTGTTCCTATTTTACATATAAATATCCAATGTAAGGTGGAAACTGTTTAGAGCAGTCTTGCTCACTCTCTACATTTAGGCAGGAATGTTGGTATTGCAGGAAAAAATCATATTTCCTTGATACTGATATGATATAAACCACATCATTTGATTCCTCTGGCCTTCATTATCTTGTGAGATAATATTACTTGCATGTGTATCTCACAGATTTATGAGAATCCAATGAGACTTGGTATGGAAAGTGGATTGTGAACTTATCTTCTGAGTTTATTTTCTATTTTTTATAGAACTGATGTAGTTCACAGAGAAGCATAGTTGAAGCATAAACTTGAAGGAGTTTTACTAATTGGAACCAGCTTCAACTGCAGAGGCTTGAGAAGATGTCTGATTAGATTCCTGGGAGAGGAGAGATCTGGAAGAGCATGACTCTTCTGTTCCAGTGATATTCTTCTTTAACCTTTGCACTAGACCCCCTTACCTGCAAATAGAATAAAGACCTCACTTTGAGGGATTATTCATTAGTAAATGAATATGACAGAATTCCTGAACTTCTTAAAGAGGGATGCTTACTCAGTAAAGAGAAATGATAGTAATTGTATTTTTAAAAATTAAATGTTAACATTTTGTTTTTCTATTACATGTAAAAAACATTTTTTTACCCTTTTGTTGCAATTTTTCTCTCACTTACCTTGCCTCTTCATTCATTGAAAAGGCAAGCAGTTTGATAAAGACTATACATCTACAGCCATGAAAAACATATTTCCGTATAAGCCATGTGAAAGAAAACACAAGGGAAAAAAAAACTCAAGAAAAATAACACAAGCAAAAAAAAATAGGCTTTGATCTGCATTCAGATTCCATCAGTTCTTTCATGCAGATACCATTTCTCATTGTAAGTACTTCAGAATTGTCTTGGATCTTTGTATTGTTGAGAATCTCTAAGTCATTCTCAGTTCATTATCATATAATATTGCTGTTACTGCTCACCTCATTTTGCATCGGCTCATGTAATTCTTCCCATTTTTTTCTGAAAGCATCCTATTAATCTTCATTAAATTAATTGAAATTAATTCCATCACAATTATATATCATACTTTGTTCAGCCATTCCCTAATTGACAGGCATCCCTCCAATTTCCAATTATTTGCTACAACAAAAACCTGCTATATTTTTTTATATATGTTATTTTCTTTTCTTTTGATCTCTTTGGGATACAGACAACATTATTGCTGGATCAAAGAGTATGCACAGTTTAATAGTCCTTTAGGCATAGTTCCAAATTGTTCTCCAGAATTATTGGCTCAGTTCATGACTTCACTAATGGTGCATTAGTGTCCCAATTTTGCTATATCTGGCCTTCAAATTTGCCATTTTTCTTTTCTATTAGGCAACCCAATAGGTGTGTGAAATGGTACCTTAGAGTTATTTTTGGCTTTTATCTTTCTAATCAGTAGTTAGTTAGAGCATTTTATATGATTATCGATAGTTTTAATTTCTTCATTTGAAAATCGCCTATTCATATTGTGAAGATTGGATTTAGCTATCTCCTGATTGTAACAATGAAGATACTTAGCTCTTTATTGTGAAGATAAAATTGTAATCTCCTGATTGTAACAATGAAGATACTTAGCTCTTCCTTTATAGTGAAGCTAGAATTGTAAGCTACAATCAATTTTTCAATTTTAACTACAAAAAGGTGTTAAATAACTACAAAAGGTGTTATAACTACTATAACTATAAATAACTACAAAAAGGTGTTAAGTAACTACAAAAGGTGAACTTAACAAAAGAGGTATTAAGTAACCCAAAAAGATATAATCTAACCAAAGAAGGTGAGAACTAAAGAATGGGCAGTCCTGGAGAAAAGCGTCTGCTGTGATTGGTAGACATGAAAATTTAGAGGAGGTGACACAAGAGAAAAAGGTCTTTAAATAGAGAATAAAAAGACTGAAAAGGAGAGGCAGTCACCCCGGGCTTGGAGAGAAGGATCACTCACTCGGAGCTGAAGGGAAGATGGACAATTGAACAGTCAGTCACCTGGGCTTGGAGTGAAGGATGGAGGAGCAACTGGAAGACCAACACCCAGACTTCTTTTAGACTGTTACCTTTGGTGAGTGAAAAGCTGACTTAGTGACCCTGCCTTTCTGGAAGTGTAAGGCCTCCAGGTAAGGCCCAACTTCTTGAGACTCTCTTCCCCTGGTTGGGACTTAGAATTTCTAACTGATGTCAGAAGCCACAGTTTTTTTCTCTCTCTCATTCCTTAATATCTTAATATCTTCCTTCTATTGTAAATATTGTAAATAAATTACCACAAATTCTAATTACTTTAGTAATTCATTTTGGGATTTAGAATTAAATCCCTTGCAACCACATAATTAATTCTATTCAGTGTCCAACCACAATTAATTTTAACATAATATTCTTTGACCATTTGTCAATTGGGGAATGACTCATAGTCTTAGAGATTTGACTCAGTCCTCTATATATTTGAGAGATGAATCCTTTATCAGAGAAACTTGGGAATTGTGCTTTGAATACTCTTCAAGTATTAGAAATGCTGTGATGTAGTAGAGGGGAAGGGCTTATTGTTCTTGTTTCCAGAGGGCAGAGCCAAGAACCATGAGTCAGAGTTGCAAAAAACAAAACAAACAAAAAACCCACTTAGGCTTGAGGTTAAGTAAAAATTTCTTGTCTAGAAAAACTGCTAACTTCTGTGTTTTTTTAATCCTGTTATTGTCCAATTTTAATGATGATTGGCTATGGTCAGTTTTTGAAATAGAGATGATTGTTATCACCAAATAACTTTAGTTTTTACTTATCCTTATACTCTTAATTTCTTTCTCTTATTGTTGTTATTTGGGATATTTAGACCTATGTCAAATAACAATAGGTAAAAGGGAAATTCTTGCCTTATTCCTGTATTTACTAAAACATTTCTTGTGTTTTACACATTGCATATAACTACCCAATTATAGATCTTGATTTTTAGGTATTTAAAAAATCTCATTAAAATGATTTTTCTATGCCTAAGTTTTGACAGTTTTTTTAGCATAAATGAGTGTTGTACTTTGTCAAAGACTTTCTTTTTTGTCTATTGACATAACCATATGGTTTGATATCTTTTTAGTTTTAATGTGATTCATTATGTTAATTTTTTCAAATATTGAACTATCCTTGTATCTGTTATAAATCATAGTTGGTCATAATTTTGGAGAACTATATTTCTTTTTGGGGGAGTTTGCATTTTTAAAAAAAGATGGTATGTGTATTAAGCCTTGAAATGAATAGATAACCATTAAATTTTGGTCTGGAATTAAAATTACAATAAGAATATTTTTGGGATATTACAACAATAAAATTTTGTTTTAGGTTAGAGGAATATCCTACAACAGAAAAAATATAGATGGTGAAGGGAGGGGAAAGAGCACTAAGTAATCTGAAAACTTAAATTAGATAAAGTTCATAAGAATTTGGAAGACATGGAAATTAAGTGTAAAAGACTCCAAAAGAAATTAAAATAAATTCCATGAACAACAGGTCCTTTTGTCCTGACTTGTTCAGTATGACTACTGAAAGGAAACTGTTAAGTACTTTGGGGAGTCATAATAGATAATGGGATTTTATGGAACTTTTACAATTTGGCACTGGCTGGAACAACTGAATTTTAAGGTACTCTAGACAGAGTCATTTTTGGCCCTGACTCTCATTTGAGGAAGTCTTTGTATGGTACTTTAAAGACCTAGTCATTGAAATCAGTTATTGCCAACTAAAAGGAATGGGAGATATATTTCAATGGATTTTTGCTAGATTCTTATGGGGAAAGTTTGTATCAGTTTCATTATATCTATCTGTAATTCTTTTTTCTTTTCTTTATTCTTCCCTGGATGACTGCATAATCTTCATTAAGAAAAACATAACCACATACACTTCCTAATGATTAGAATTGTCCAGTAGTGGAATGGACTCCCCCAGGAGGTAGCGAATTCTCTCTTCCTTACTGATCGTCTCTAAAGAAAAGTTGGTCGGCCAAGTTTTTGGTAAATTTTAGAAGGAATTCTTGTTTTGTTATGATTTGTACTAGTCAATCAATGACTCACTCCCAACTTTGAGATTATGTGGAATTGAGTACCAGATGTTAGCCCATGGCTAAGTGAATTGTCTGAAGTTTCTTGAGTTATTGGTAGTAGGGCTAAGATTTGAACATCAGAATAGGACTTCTGATGGCACCCAGTCTTATGTTCTTTCTACCGTACCAGGGTCCCAAACAAGTAAGCAGTCTATAATTCTCAGATGTAATTGCCAACACTGTAGTGATATCACGGTTAAGGCCATTTCCTGGAGGCAGTTTCATTCACTGTTGCTTATTCTTTCAGACTTGTAATCTACTATATTAAAATGTTGTTCTACAGATATGTGATTAAAGACTTGCCCGTTACTATTTTTGCTGCATGATTCTGTCGTGCTACTTTTTTCAGTTTCTCTCTTCCATGAATTCTGTGGTTCAGTTTGCAAGAAGTTAGCACAATGACAGGGCTGGTCAACTGCCAAGGCCAATGTCCTAACTATAGCTCCAGTTGGGTTTCTTTTTGAATTATAACCACAGAGCTTGCTTAAATGCTGCCTCTACCAAGGAGCAGAGTTTCCTTCTAAGATTCTAGGGAAAGGTATTGAGGCAGCCATCCCAGATATTATACAGAAATCTTTCTGTTAATCACATTTTATGGAGAGTTTGCTGTGACTTGGATGCTTCATTAGTTATGAAGACATCACTTCTGCACCTGAAGGGCTTACAACCTAGCTGAGGCAACATTGCACAGTTAGTTGTCTCACATCTATAGGCTTTGGTGTCTTCTATAAATAATGAATTGGACTTAATATCTCCTGCACTTATGATTTTTTATTTAGCTTCTGAGATTAAGGACATTTTACTTTAGCTCTTGACTTCCTTCCTCTTTTCTTCCACATTTCTGTGTCATTATTTGCATTCTCCTTTCTTCTAGACCCACAGGAAGGGACTGTTCCTACAGCTTGCTGATGGATGCTAATGCTTCAGCATTGTCTTGGATTCCAGGTGTTCTCCCCTTCTCTGGGATCTTGCTCCTAATTCTTCATGGATTCTTTCCTTCTACCTACAGATATACTCACAAGCAGGTCTACTCAATCCTAAAAAAGGATTCTACTTTTGATCCATTTTTCTAAGGCAGGTAGGTAGTACATTGGATAGAGTACCAGATCTGGAATCCAGAAGACATGAATTCACATATAGCCTCAGACACTTACTAGCTATGTGACCCAGAGCAAATTATTTAATATCTGTTTGCCTCAGTTTCAATATCTGTAAAATGGGAATCCCAAGGTTATTGTAAAAATCAAAGATAATAATTGTAAAGCAATTAGTACAGTCACTAGAACATAATAAGCATTATAGACATGTTAGTTATTTTTAAAGAACACTAGACTTGGTATCAGGAAGAGGACCTCAGATGTGTACTAACTGTGTGACCCTGGACAAATCACTTAACTTCTGCCTGCTTCAGTTTTTCATATGTAAAATGGGAATAATAATAATATCTATGTCCCAGAGTATTTATGATGGTAAAATGAAATTGTATTTGTAGAGTGTTTCACAAACTTTAAAACCCTACATAAACATTAGCTAATATTGTTTTGTTATTATCTCTAACACTACCTCATTTTCTATGCTGCAGTCAGACTAAATTATACTGACATTCCTGGAACATTTCTGTCCTTTAGACTTTCTATGCCTTTGTTGACATGGTTTCTTCCATCTAGGATGCCTTCCCCTACTCTGTGCCTAAATCCTAACTATTAATTCTTTAGAGCTCAGATCAAATAACGCCTTTCCAGATGACCCTTAATGCCTTTCCTTTGGGATTCCCTTCAATTTATCTTGTGAAATATAGCTTGTTTGACCATAGCAGTTTGTATGTTGTCTCCCCCATTAGACTGAGAATTCCATGAAGGCAGGAACTGTTCATGCTTTCTTTGCAACTGCAGCTATCTTAACACAATGCCTAACACACCACAGGTCCATAATAAATACTTACTAGTTTGAATTTTATCTTACTAAGTCTTCTTTTCAAGCACTTTCACCTGCCTCTTAGATCCCATCATGTAATATTTTATATTATTTGTGTCATACCTTCCCCATCTCCCTACCCCCATGAGACTGGCTCCACAGTCACAAGGATAATGTTTTAGCTAAACTTGGTGTCTCCCTCCCCTTGCACCAAGAACAACATTCTGCACACAGTAAGCATTTCATAAAAATGTCTGTTAAGTTGAAGTGTTTTTAGCTCTGCTAAGTGTTAGCTGCATCCCTTACCTGCTTCTCTTTATTTGCATAGATTTCTACTTTTGTTTCCTAATTATGGGAGATAAATTATCCTGACCCTGACCCCTAATATATTCTTCTTCCCCTCTCTTTCCATTCTTCTGTTAACATCATTGAGACATGACAGAACCACTCCCATGCCTATGTCTAATTAGACCTCATCTATTACCCTTTGCAATGAGAGGGTTCAGAGAAAACACACGTATCATTTCCTTATTTTCAGATGTAAGTGGTTTATCCTTGTTTAGTCCCTTGTCATTGTTCATTCATGTTCACCTTTTTTATATTTCTCCTTTCTTTTGTGTTTCAAATTCAAAGTTGCTTTGGAACTTTGATCTTTTCATCAGGAATGCTTAGAAGGTCTCTCTTTCATTAAAAATATGTTTCCACCTGTAGCATTTTACCCAGTTTTGCCAGGTAAGCTACTTTTGGATATAAGCCCATACCTTTTGCTTTCTGAAATATAATTTTCCCAATTCTCTGTTTGTTTATGCTGGTGATGGCTAAATTGTGGAATTGTGACTCCTTGATATTTGAATTCTTTCTTTCTGGCTGCTTGCAGAATTATTTCATTAATCTGGAAGCTTTGGATTATGGCTATGATATTCCTAGAAATTTTAATAATATCTAAGCTTTTAAAAAAAATCGTGGCATTGAAATAGTCCAGTGATTCTTCAATATTTTCTCCTTGATCTGTCTTCTAGGTCAGTTGTTTTTTCCAGCCCTATGACTTTGTTATAATATTCCTTATTTTATCTCATGGAGTAATTGTCTTCTATTTGGTCTATTTTATGTATTGAGGATTTTTCTTGGCTTAGGCAAGGTTTTGTACTTCTTGTGCCAAGCTGTCCAATTCTTTCTTCTATAGCTCTCATTTCTTTTCTACTTTCCCTCAAGTGCTCTCATTTCATTTGTGGAAGTATTTTAAATTCAAAAAATTATTGCTTTATTTCATCTAAAATTTTGAGTTGAATTTGTTTTTTTTAAATTTTATTTAATTAGTAAAATTATAATATTTTTCTTGATTACAAGAATCATATCCCTTCCCTCCTCTCCCCGCCCACCCCTTCCCATAGCTGGGTTTTACATGTGTCCTTGATCAAAACCCATTTCCATGTTGTTGATGTTTGCACTAGGGTGATCTTTTAGAGTCTACATCCCCAATCATATCCCCATCGACTCATGTAATCAAGCAGTTGTTCTTCTGTGTTTCTACTTCCACAGTTTTTCTCTGAATGTGGATAGTGTTCTTTCTTATAGATCCTTCCAAATTGTTCAGGATCACTGCATTGCCACTAATGGAGAAGTCCATGACATTTGATTGTACAACAGTGTATCAGCCCCTCCGTACAATGTTCTTCTGGTTCTGCTCCTCTCACTCTTCATCAATTCCTAGAGCCCATTCCAGTTCCCATGGAATTCCTCCAGTTCATTATTCCTTTGAGCACAATAGTATTCCATTACCAACATATACCACAATTTGTTCAGCCGTTTCCCAATTGAAGGGCATCTCCTCATTTTCCAATTTTTTGCTACCACAAAGAGCACAGCTATGAATATTCTTGTACATGTCTTTTTCCTTATTATCTCTTTGTGGTACAAACCCAGCAGTGCTATGGCTGGATCAAAGGGTAGACAATCTTTTAGCGCCCTTTGGGCATAGTTCCAGATTGTCTTCCAGAATGTTTGTATCAATTCACAACTCCACCAGCAATGAATTAATGTCCCAACTTTGCCACATCTCCTCCAGCATTCATTAATTTCCATTGCTGTCATGTTAGCTAATCTCTTAGGTGTGAGGTGGTACCTCAGAGTTCTTTTGATTTGCATCTCTCTGATTATAAGAGATTTAGAACACTTTTTCATGTGCTTATTAATGGTTTTGATTTCTTTGACTGAACATTGCCTTTTCATGTCCCTTGCCCATTTATCAATTGGAGAATGGCTTGATTTTTTTGTACAACTGATTTAACTCTTTGTAAATTTGAGTAATTAGACCTTTGTCAGAGGTTTTTGTTATGATGATTGTTTCCCAATTTGTTGCTTCCCTTCTAATTTTTTTTACATTGGTTTTGTTTGTACAAAACCTTTTTAATTTGATGAAGAATGTTCTAAATTGACTAATTAAATATTTTCCCCCAATTTGTTGCTTCCCTTCTAATTTTCATTACATTGGTTTTGTTTATACAAAAAAATTAATTTAATATAATCAAAATTACTTATTTTACATTTTGTCATTTTTTTCTAACTCTTGCTTGGTCTTAAAATCTTTCCTTTCCCAAAGGTCTGACATGTATACTATTCTGTGTTCACCTAATTTACTTATAGTTTACTTCTTTATGTTCCAGTCATTCACCCATTCTGAGTTTATCTTGGTGTAGGGTGTGAGGTGTTGATCCAAGCCTAATCACTCCCACAATGTCTTCCAATTTTTCCAGCAGTTTTTATTGAAGAGTGGATTTTCGTCCCCAAAGTTGGGATCTTTGGGCTTGTCATAGACTGTCTTGCTGAGGTCACTTACCCCAAGTCTATTCCACTCCTCTCTGTCTCTTTGACAGTACCAAATTGTTTTGATGACCCCTGCTTTATAGTATAGTTTGAGATCTGGGACTGCAAGGCATTTGTTTTTCATTATTTCCCTGGATATCCTTGATCTTTTATTCTTCCAAATGAACTTTGTTATGTTTTTTTTCTAATTCAGTAAAAAATCTTTTTTGGAAGTTTGATGGGTATGGCACTAAATAAATAAATAAGTATGGGTAGGATGGTCATTTTTGTTATGTTAGCTCGTCCTACCTATGAGCAGTTAATGTTTTTCCAATTGCTTAGATCTTAGTTTTAGTTGTGTGGAGAGTGTTTTGTAGTTGTGTTCATATAGTTCCTGTGTTTGTCTCAGCAGATAGATTCCCAAGTATTTCATATTGTCTCGGGTGACTTTAAATGGAATTTCTCTTTCTAATTCTTGCTGCTGAGATGGGTTGGAGATATATAGAAATGCTGATGACTTATGTGGGTTTATTTTGTATCCTGCAACTTTGCTAAAGTTGTTGATTATTTCGATTAGCTTTTTAGTTGATTCTCTAGGATTCTTTAAGTAGACCATCATGTCATCTGCAAAGAGTGATAACTTGGTCTCCTCATTGCCTATTTTAATACCTTCAATTTCTTTTTCTTCTCTAAGTGCTTCTGCTAGTGTTTCTACTACAATGTACAAAGTACAAAGCCTGTGCAGGCTTTGGGGGTGGTGGTGGAGTAAATCAAGACCCCGGTCTTTTCCTTTGGAGAGTTTACAACTTAGTTTGGGAGATGTATAAAAAGATAGTTAGCGGTTTAAGAGAATAGTGCATAGTTACCAATAAAAGAGCACAGACAACTAATAAAGAATTTCAGAGGAAAGACAAAACCCAGATTTTGGAAGTTTCCTGCTTCTACTGTTGAGAAATTAGAGGGTAAGGACTTCTATTTTTTTCTTTTGGATATATTCTTCATACCTAATATCACTAAATCAAATCAATAAGCTTTTATTAATTTCGTATTATGTGACAGGCACTATGCATTAAAAATAACTTTTGCTTTGTATGATAGTTCTTCCAAAATTCATTGAAGCTATAGTTCAAGGTAATTAAATTAAGTAAGTACATAATTAAAAAAAAACCCAACCAATACTAATGTTGACCCAATGGAAAGAGAGTTCCATAAGTGGAGATCCCCATCTTGTATTGTTATGGCCCTACTCCTGAACATTGCATAATACATATGGATTAGTTCATAAATGCACCTGTTGGCAAAGAGCTCCATGAATTCTAGATTCAGACACCTGGAAACTTTTCAGTAAGTTCCATTTAAAGAATGAGAACATTATTGGGATAGCTAGGGGGTGACATTTGTGAAAAAAAGAAAAGCTCTGTTCATTTCTCCAGAGAGAATACAAAATCTTGGTGCCAAAGTAACAGTAGCTATTGATACCATCTGTTGGATACATATGGTTTTAAAATCGTTGTGAGCACTTTCAATGACTAGTTAAACTTCACGAACTGTCTCAATTTTTCTTTCTTTGAGCAGACATCTGGCATTTTAAAATAAAACTTGAACAGATATTGTCTTATATCTCTTACACTTGATGCCACTAGGAAGCAAATGTTCTGAAGTCTGAGTATGGTTATATGAATAATTCATTTTCATGGAAGTCAGGGGAGCTATTTGTGAACACCTAGGGGTATCCCCAAACTTTAAAATGCTATATTCTTCTCTCACAAGGTTTTTTCCCCCTTTTAGCATGGATTCCTAAACAAAACAAAACAAAAGCATTGGCATGTGTGTCTTTTGGGGGGAATGGAGAATTAGATCCTATAAAAATCTGAATCATACTATATGCCATTTTATCTTCATTGATTTTAATTTTTTAAAACACAGATATCCTGTAGAATAAGGCCTTGTACCTAGTGGTTATGTGTTATGGAGCCAAACAATGGAAGTGAATAGGAGTCCCAGTATCTGAAAACTGAATTAGAATTTCTTTTACTACTATCACAGTGTCATGGATAGAGTGTAGGAATTGGAGTAGGAGATAGACCTGAGTTAAAATCTGGACTCAGACACTAGCTGTGCGACCTTTGGCAAATCACCTAATCCTTTTGTCCTCAGTGTCCTCATCTATAAAATGAGCTAGAGAAGGAAATGGCAAAACCCTTCAGTATATTTGCCAAGAAAACTACAGAAGGGGTCATGAAGACACTACTGAAAACAACTAAACAATATTTATGGAGGTATCAGGAGATATATTTGCCACATGGGTTTCTGGTTTAGAATTTATAAATTAGCCTCATAGTGTTGGAAAATTCTATATTCCCTTTGCCACTGGGGCCAGTGGTATAGATTTAACTACTAAAATAATATATGTTGGAGAGGAGGTTGTTCTGAACTATTTCTGAAATGTCCCACAAAGCGATTTCCCTATGATGAGAATTGTTGGACTTTCTTGGAAAGCTTGTTCATTTTCTGATGTGGCATAATGACCATTTTGAAATCTCTAATCATCCTTAGTTCAAGGTAGCTGGGTCATATGGGAAAGATGAAAGCTATGGGAAGTTAGGAGTAGGAATTGCCACATCCTCTCCTATCCCTGCAGGTAAAATGTGCGACACAATTTCTACATCAACTTCTATGACTCTTTCTCTTCCAACCCATTCCATTTGCATCTAAAGTTGAAATGGACATGGAAGATGATCAAGAGGGTTCATCCCTTAAACTCAGAAAGGGATGCAATGACCATACTGTTAAAGAATCATCTTACGTGGTCCAGTTAGGAAGGCAATTCTTGTGGCTAATCAGAATGTGGACAAAGTAAACACCAGTGATCAGTGTATGAAAACTAGAGGGTGATGTTTCCCATGTGACCAGGATGATTTCTGTGAAATTAGAAATCTAGGGGGCAGCTGGGTAGCTCAGTGGATTGAGAGACAGGCCTAGAGATGAGAGGTCCTGGGTTCAAATCTGGCCTCAGACACTTCCCAGCTGTGTGACCCAGGGCAAGTCACTTGACTCCCATTGCCTAGCCCTTACCACTCTTCTGCATTGGAGCCAATACACAGTATTGACTCCAAGAAGGAAGGTGAGGGTTTAAAAAAAAAAGAAATCTAAAATAGCTCAGAAATTTAAGAATACTCCACTTCCTGGAGTTTACTTTCAAACATTTTTTTTTCAAATGATACAATCCCAAATTCCAAATGAATTGTTCTATAAAAACAAACCAAAATGAATGAGAAAGAAAAGAAAAAAGAAAGGAGGTAAATACTTTCTCTCCATCATCTCCCCATACAATAGTATTGAGATAAAAAAAAAAATCTATCACGCACTTTAACTATGAATTTCCCTTTGCCAGAAGTTTAAAACAGTTATATATTTATATATATGTGTGTGTGTCTGTATATACATGCATATGTATATGTATGTGTATAAATATACCTATATATGTATATACTATAAACGGAGAATTAAAAGAACTTAAGAGTGTATATGTGTTTGTGTGTATACAAATATACATGTATATTTACATATTTATCATATGTATATATATACATGCGTATATACACATGTGTATATATACACGTGTATATATATACATGTGCAGCAATTTAGAGAAACTGAATATACACACAAACAAACACACATGAGCACTCTCTTAGCTTCTCTAAACTGCTGCAGACAGTGGTGCAACTTATTCTGAGTGCCTTTTGACATTCAAGCTAAGAAATCTGATCCCCTTTTCTGTCCTCCACCCATACTCATTTCATGCGATATGCCAATTTTCAGGTAACATAAGCACTCTCTGTTCCTAGAGACTTCTTTTAATTCTAGAGGAGCAGTGGTTTGGCCCAGAAGTATTTTACTGCATCTCATTGGCATGTAAACGGTATACACTGGAATCATTTTCAAGTGGATCTGTCTCTCTCAGTCTCTCTTTCGACTGAATCCAGAATTGCAATTGGCATGTGGTCACATCAGAACAACTCGAGTCTCATTCATATGGGCTCTGGCAGAAGACTAGCACGGTGGCCACCGAAGCTTTTGCTCCTGGCTCTGTACTCTAATATTCCCTGCATGAATGATGCCAAAGCATTGCTTTTAAAATGAAATATATGTATATATGTAAATATATATCATATGGCTTCTCTTCCTGTAGTTTTCCTCCTTCTTCTTTGTTTCGTTTTAGGATCGGGATTCTCACCGTTAGAAGATGACGAAGATGTATATACATATCCTATACAGAAAGGTGAATGCTTTGCTTGTATGCTAATGGAGGGCTGCTGATGCCAGGAACGTTCTTCTTTCCTCCCTTCTGAGCAGACTGAAATAAAGTGACCAGAGGGCATGCTCAGGTTTTGGTGAGACGCGTGCCTAAGTGAGAGCAGAGGACCATACTCCAGCTGTTCCTCACATTCTGGTCGTTTTATTCTCCTGAGCAATTTTTTTCTTCACCACCAGGAGTGTCTGTGGCTAATAGAAATGAAAATCAAGCTGGGGGCATGAGGGTCTTTCCCTGATTCCCCTGTTCTCCTGGGAATGGTCAACAGTAAGTTGGGGAAATGGAATCTGGAAGCGTGCAAGTTAAAGACACTAGGAATAAAGAAGCTTGATTTTCATAAGTTGGTTGAGAATGCTGGCTTATGAATCAGTCAACCAACCAACAAGCAATTAGGAATCAGCTGCTGTGTGCCAGGCACTGTGCTAGCCTTTGGAGTTACAAAGAGGAAAACAAAACAAGTTCATGGCTTTGGGGAGCTTATATTCAATCTTAGCCCCTGAAATGTTGAATAATGTGTACTCCCCAGAAAAAATGTAGCCTGGAATATAGCCAGACTCTCCTTAAATTAGAGAAACAATTCAGGAAGCTCCAGCTTCCTAAATCCTCCCTCCTCCACCCACCACCCAGACCAGGTAAGTATATTTGATAAAGGGAATCACTTGCTATTTTTTTTTAAACTTCAGGGAAACCTGGAACTAAGTCATGTACGGGCTTTCATTCCGAAACTGGCTCTTCTCCTTTAGGAATAATTTGAAGAAAATTAGTGAATAAAATTCCATCATGGCATTTTCCTCAGGGAACCTGTCCATGCTTTGGCAAGAAGACAGTATTAGTCTGCTAAATCTGAATTCTTTGGGCAATTAGAGTAGCTTGTGCTAGCTCCAAGACAAGTAAAATCTCACATGTTTGGATTTCACGAGGTTTCAAATAGATTGAAATGTATTTTGGGAAAAAAAATCTAACAACTTTGGGATGAAGTCTGGCATGATAGATAGAGAGCTGTGTGGCCTTGTGTAAGTCACTAACTAGTCAATGACCCTAGCAACTCTCAGTTATGCCAGAGAATATTTGTCTTTCTTCATTAGTTGAGAAACTCTTCTCATTGTAAACACCTTATACTAAATAAAGTTAAAATCTGATACAAAACAATGCAAAAATCCTTCCTTCTATCATTTTCTATATAAAGTTAGGACTTTGCTATGCAGATATACAAAAACATCTTTCTATGACAGATTCAAATCTAGTAAGCCTGGATTGGGGATAGATGGACTGTGCTGGTTAATTGCATTCCCTAATTAACTGAGGTAGAAAACAAAACCTTCTGTTATTATAGCTACTGCTAATTAACTAGGCTTTAAAAACAAAACTTTCTTGTGGTTATTGGAACTCTTGTTATTGAACATTTAAAATTTATTAGTGCACATCTGTGTGCTTAGTAAATACAGTGTGGTAAAATAATTGAATCTTCCCTTAATTATCGAGAGTCTTAAAGTATCCCCTGGGAATGTAATCATTCCTAACATCATATCGTATGGTACAGAACTGGAGATGCCAAAGGTGTAGGAGACTGGTCCAAATGAATACTAGCCCCAGAAATTGCCCTGTGTTATACATTCATGTGTGCACATACATGTTGTACACAATATACCCTCCTACATGCATATGTGTATAGATATTTGTCTCTTTATACCATGAGCTTCTGTCTTGCTCATTTGCCCATTTCTTATACAAAGACCAAGAAAAAAATATAGATGCCTCAGGAATTTTTAAAAACTATCCTTGAGTGGAGGTGTCTGCTTTAAAAGAAAGTCCTTCTAGCCTTCGGTGTAAATGCACTCTCAACTCACTTTTCCCCAAAGTAAAGTCTGAAAAACTGAATTCAATCCACTCAGCTGAAATGTTAATTACTGTCATTGCAATGTTGGTAACTTGTCAAAAGAGCATCTCAAAGATCTGTCTTATAAAAAGTAAGCCAATCTGATGACAGCTGGATTTTGAGCAGTAAAAAGAATCCAAGGTTGTTTTTTTCACATGCATATGAAAAACAGCTGATTGCATTTGGATGTTATGCTGCCAGCAATGCTAGGAAAAACTGAAGGGATGTCCAAAAATATGAAGCCTACTAAGTTCATACTGCATCAAAATCTCTGGTTTTGCATATCTCGGTAAGTGTAGGATTTCCTTCCTAAATAATTTTACATGCAGTTTGATTGAAGTGTATATATCATAGCGTGCATTAAAAATAAGGGGTCAATTGTTGAACCTGCCTACAATGATCATAAGCCCTTCCTTATTGATATATTTTAAATTCTCCTTTAAAGACTTATAAAATTCTTTGTAGAAGGGGAGAGGACAGAAGATAAAAGTTGATTTTTTTTTTCATTTGGAGGGTCAGGAGAAAGAGAAGGGAAGAAGCATTTACATAGCATCTCCTATGTGACAGACACTATGCTAAGCAGTTTTATAAATATTCTTTTATTAAATCCATTAGAAGCTATTATAAAAGACAAAGAAGCAAAAAGAAAATGATGAAGCTAGGTAGACATTTTCTTCAATGTTTCTTTCGTGCTGCTGGTGATATGGAAATGCTTTCCATATCATTTCATTTCATTTTTAGGTCCTCCCAGAGCAGTTAATCTGCACCTTTCACTAACAGCACATAATCCAGTCTGCATTAGAGTTAAACTGGGTCTTATAAAGTGGACTTAAACTTTCTTGAGCTCATCCTTGGTTAAGCCATCTCTAAAGAAAGAACAAAGAAGCACTTAGCAGTTTTGGTCCAATCAGATGCCTGTCTACTGAGATTTATAGTAAAGAAAGGCCATTTATGCCATACTTTTCCTTGGGTCTAGATTTCATCAATATAGAGATCTTCTGGTGTGGAAGCACCTTTTACCTATGCAGTTTAGCAACCCTTTTTTAATGTACAATCTCAGTGCCTGGAGCACTAAGAGTTAAGAAAGACTTGCTCATACAGATAGAATATGGGAGAGGCTCTGAGGAGTTGACTCCAAGGCCAGATATCTTTGGATTATACCATGTTGCTTCTTATAAATTCTATCCCTGCTACATTTAAAATAAGGAGTGAAACTTCAGAAACACAGATTTGGGTTGGAACGGACCATCCCAGTCCATACTTGAAAAAATATCCCTTTCTAACATACCCAAGGTCATCGTGAATTTACTTTAAGACCTGCAAGAAGGAGAACTCCACTTCTTTCCATCTCTCTCCCTTTGAATAGCTCTGTTTGTTTGGAAGCTTTTATTAAAAATCAAACATAAATTTGCCTTCATGTAACTTCTACCGAGGCAACTTGTTCAGCCTTCTGGGACTAAACAGAAGTAATCTTATTTCTCTCATCTGTAACAAATCTCCAAATACTGGAACCCAACTACTACATCCCTGAAAATGTTCTCACATTCAAGCTAAGCATCCCTCGTTTCTTCACCTGCTCCTCATGTGTCACAAAAGTCTCCTTGTGTGAGACCGCAGACACTAGAAGCAGAACTCACCCTGCATGTGCTGACATAAGATCTTGGTTAATCAAACTCTTGGCTCTGCCGGAAGTGCTGAAATTGTCAAAATTGGGAAGCCCAATTACTCATCACTGGCCATGACTTTGGGGCACAGGCGTAAATACTTGCTACATGTTATGAGATGCCTGTGTTTGCTGAGGGGAATGGTAAGGCACTGATGCTGCTAGAGGAGATACTGGACCCAATGGCAGGTTCATGGTTTTCTTTGCCAAGTAGATATGTTAAAGTTAATCCTCTGGCCATTCTTGAATGAAAACGAATTCTTTACACATTCACTGTCCACATGGTGGCACCCTTACTCTATACCTTAGGTCCAAGCCAATGAATGAGTCAGAGCTCAGCTCTGAAATATGGAACAGGGAAGGCAAAGATCAGCAAGTTTATATGAGCTCTTTGGCCTCCTCCTTGGTAAATCATTTGGAATCAGTGTGATCCCCAATGAGGGATTTTTCTAGCTCATATCTAACATGGTTTCATTTTCTTTTCTCTTCCCTTCCATCTCCTGTCATTTGGGAAAAACACACAGGGACAGAGCCATGGTTTTATATGGTCAGCTGATCTTTTTGGACAACCAAGGGGAAAAAATGCTGTGTATTCACTTTTCAATGATCTTCATAATCTGTGATTTAATATTAGGACAACACTGTCTCTGTAGTATTTCCTTTCTCCTTTTTAAAATGGGGGAGTTGAGCTAGTGGACTGCTAAAGTCTCCCTTCCAGCCTTAAATCTCTGTTTCTGTGAGGTTTGGAGAAAATAGATTGACTACAACTCCCTATGTAGGTTTTGGCGATGTAAGGTTCAATGGGGACCTTATGGTGCTGATGGCTGTTGGACTCTAGCACTAATGCTCTAAAGAAGTTAAGCCAAATGAGTTGATGATATGAGCTGAAAGCTGAGTCTCCCTTTTTATAACAAAGCCTTTTTTTCAGAGGAAGTTTTCCTATATTGAGAGAAAACTCTATCATCCAATATTATTTATTATTGAATTGATTATTGAATGCCTGCTTTGACTATAACCCTGTACTTAGAACTATATAGTGGGCTCAAAAATATGGTTGGGTAGGGAAGAGCTCTGGAATTGGAGGAGAGAGACTAGAGTTTGAGTCAATATGCCATCGTGGATAGCATGCTAAACTAGTTATCAGTAAGTCCTACTTACTAGATGGACAAATGACTTAACCACCCTAGGGGGCCTCAGTTTCCTCATTTATAAACTTAATATATTGGTCCTGATGGCTTCTAAATTTCCTTCTAGCCTCAAATAAAAAATCCAATGACCCTGTGTTTGAATCTTGTTCCTGCCAATTGCTATCTGTTTGGACAAAACCACTTCACCTTTCTGCAAATATGTAAAATGAGAAGCTTGGACTAGGTGATTTTTAACATCTAATTATTCCAAAATACTTACATAATCTTTGTATGTGAGATATTTGCGTTTATTCACAAAAATATAAGCCTCCAAGGAGCTTCCACGCTAATTAGGGAGAAATATTGCTAATAATACTTTTCAATTTAATCTAAAAAAAACCATTTATTAATCACCTACTATGTTGTCAGGCCCTGGTACTATTAAAAAATGGAAATTTCTGACTACAAGGAGCTGACAGTCTACTGGGCAGTAAATAGTGAGTGCCTTATAAGTGGTGCCTTAGGATTCCACTGGAGGGAGAGCTCAGTAGTAATTGTGAAGTAGCAGCACATTTTAGAAAATTGTCTTCATTGTATTTCTCTTTCTTTTCCCTGTTATTCCCAGACACCCCATGGTGCTCTCCCATCAAAGTCAAGTATGGTGATGTGAACTGCAGGGCGCCTCATGGAGGATACTACAAAAATGTCTTGGGGACAAGATGTGACATTCGATGTCGGAAGGGATATGAGCTGCATGGCTCTTCCCAGCTGATTTGCCAGACAAACAAAAGGTGGTCAGACAAGGTTCTGTGCAAACGTGAGTCATTTATCCTTTTTTGGATCTCTTGTGACTTTTGCCCTTGTCCTTTTTTTTTCTTTTAACAATATGCAATCAGCCTCCACTGTGTATTTGGTATGGAACTGGGGGCTTTTATTAAACATGATGGGGTTGCAAAGACAAAACATCCACAACAACAATAACAAACTGTCCTTGACCAAAGAAGTCAGAGTATAAATAAACTAGGTACATGCTGCCATCTGAATGTGGCTCGTGATAATGAAACACCATGCTATTTGCCTAAAAAAAAGTCCAAGGGAAGAAATTCATAAACATTATTTATCTTAGCTTTTTATTTGGGCTTAGAGTTTAGTGTCTCACCTGAATGTTGGTAGAATTTTTAGGCACAAGAGACATTAATTGATAGCAACTAAAAAGCCCACATCTGATTTTCTCTTCCAGAAAAGCGATGCCCTACCCTTTCCATGCCAACAAATGGGGGATTTAAATGTGTAGATGGTGCGTACTTTAACTCTCGGTGTGAGTACTACTGTACCCCAGGATACATGTTGAAAGGAGAACGAACAGTTGTATGCATGGACAACAAGGCTTGGAGTGGCAGGCCAGCCATGTGTGTTGGTAAGTAGACATTTCAGTTTCCTGGAAAGTACAGACATTCTTTGTTTAGAAGAAATAATCTTCCCTACCCACTTATCTTTTAATTTTAATTAATAATTTTCACTATTCTATTCTTGAGAAGCATTTACATATATACAAGAGCACTGTATCAGAAACTACAAAATATATTAATTTATTTTATTTATTAATTTATTTTATTTTTTATGAATAATAATATATATTATAATATATAATAATAAATAATAATATAAACAAATAACACATAAATAATACATAAAACATAAATGAATGAAAATAATAATAATAAATACATAGATTTATTTAATTAAGCATAGTTTAGGATTATAGGATCATAGATTTGGGACTGGAAGGAATCTTAGAGACCAATCCAACCCTCCATTTGACAGATTAAGAAATTAAAGCTTAAAGAAGATAAATATCTTGGTCAGACACACAGCTAGTAGGTGTCTGCAACTGGTTTGAACTCAGGTCTTCTTGTTGACACCAAGTCCATTGCTGTATCCATTGCCCCACTTACCTTGCTGTTTTCAAAGTATATATGGAATCCATCACCTTAGTTCCACATTTTATCATGTTGTCCTCTGACTTCTGGTCCATTCTGGGAATTTTCTTTGAATGTTTCGTTGATACTTTTTTCTAAATGTTTCATTGATGCTTTTTTCTTTTTCTTTTCTTTTCTTTGTTTTTGGCCCTGAAAATCCTGGCCACATTGTTTCTCATCGAAATAAACAAATAAAAAGAAAAACCTCACTAAAAAACAAATTCTCCAATGTAGTAAGCTGGTATGGTCTAACAAAACAGATCCATACACTGGCCGTGCCTGATAGTATTTGTCTCATGCTTCACCTCTAGTTCATCAACTTTGTGACAATGGGTACAAAACATGTTTCATTACCAGTCCTCTGAAGTTGTCTTTGGCCATTGCATTAATCAGAGCGCCTAAGTTTTTCGGAGTTGTTTTCAGTCTGCTATAGTAGTCATTATACATTTTTAAAAATTCAGTTCATCTTTCTTTATACCAGTTCACAATCTTCTCAGGTTTCTTTGAAAATGCCCCCTTAGTCATCTCATAATGAGTAACGATCTTCTTCCTATAATCATGTACTATAATTTCAGCCATTCACCAACTGAAATTCCTTTAGTTTTTAGTTCTTTGCTACAACAAAAAATCACTGCCATTAATATTTTAATATTTTACTGATCTCTTCGGGGTATATGCCAAGCACAGTAGCATTATTAGGTCAAGGGGTTTGTACAACTTAGTGAATTTTTGTGGATAGTTGCAAAATGTTTTCCAGAGTGGTAGGATCACTTACAAGATTGAACAACATTGTTACTGGTATGCCTCTTTTCCCAGAGAGTCTTCAACAACTGTCATTTTCCTTATTGTCATCTTTTCCAATCTATTGGATTTGTAGTGGAATCCTGGAGTTGTGATTCGTTGCATTTTTTTTTCATATTGGTGTTGATAACTTGTTTTTCTCTTTGAAAACCACCTCTTCATATCCGTTTGTCCATTTATATATTGGAGATTGATTCTTATTTTTATGTATTTAAGTCAGTTCACTATCTATGCTGGATGTCAGAGCTTTACTAGAGAAAGTTATTGCAAAGATTTTTTTGAGTTATCAACTTTTCCATAATTTTAAATATATTTCTTCGTCTTTTTTCCATTTATGATGTAGTCTTTTCTATACAAGTTATGTTTGTTATATTTGGAGTTTATGATGGTATGTGATACAAAATGTTAGACTAAACATAGTTTCTGCCAGACTGCTTTCCAGTTTTGCCAGCAGTTTTTGTTAAATAGTTAAGTTTTTAACCCAATAATAATTATCCTTTAGTTTATCATTCATTTGCTATGTTCAAATGGTTTTGGATCTTGTGTTCCTATTTGAACAACTTTTATTTGACCCTTATAAAAGAGTTTTACTTTGTAATATAAATAATTTAAGATCCATTACTTCTTGGTCTGGTTTTTCATCATTTCCCTTGAGATTCTTGAACTTTTCTTCCTCCAGATGAATTGCATTTTTTAAATAGACCAGATTATTCTTTTTATTATATTGGAGTGGCTTTTTAATTTTTTTTTTTATTATTTCAGTCAGGTGGTGCAGTGGGAGTAAAGGACTTGGGTAAGGAAGACTCATCTTTTTGTGTTCAAATTTGACCCCAGATGCTTATTAGCTATGTGATCTTGGGCAGATCACTTTTCTCCATTTGCCTCAGTTTCTTCATCTATAAAATAAGCTGGAGTTGGAAATGGCAAACCACTCCAGTGTCTTTGCCAAGAAGACCTTTAAAGGGAGGTCACAGTCAAACACAACTAAACAACAACAATAGCCTTATTATCTATAGTTAGAGTTCTGTGATTGATTCTCTCTGATCAGGTCACTACTTCCAGCTTCTGTCCCCTCCTGGAGCCTTCCCAGGTTGTTTCCCAGGCTAACAGCTGTCTTTCTGAGCTCATGCTGGCTTTCCTAGCAGGACATGCCATTCCAGTGCTCATGCGTCTTGCTGTTTTTGTCTTTTTTGTATGCTATAAAAGATCACTCATGTTTTGATTTATATTTCTTGATCATTAATCCTGTACCATTTTTAGATAATTGTTGCAACATATGTAAGACTTCCCTATAATATTTGATGTCATCATTCTAGTAGGAGGTCCCAGCTATCTTTTCATTGAATCACTCCCTCTTTGTTCCTCCTTGTCCCCTCCAATGTCCACCTCCTCCAAGTCTTTTTTGGTTTGAGAAACTATTTATCAATAATAATATTTTGTTGTTGTCATGAAGCTATAATTTCATGAATGTAGGGAGCTCTATTAGCATAAACAACCCCCCTCAATTCAGGTTAACAATTCATTGATAACGTATAGTCTCAAAGAGTTGCCTGGGACACTGAGGTGACTTACCCATTAATTATATCACTAGGAAATGTCAGGGGTAGGATTTGGATCAGAGTCTTCCTGACTCCAAGCCCAGCTCTCTGAATACTACTCTAGGACCTCAGTAACAAGGCATATAGTATATGTCTATAGCACGTTATCAGTAACCCAGTTTCCAAGGCCAGTAAGTAGCACATGGCATAAAGCACTGGACCTAGAATCAGGAAGGCCTGAGTTCAAATTCAGATTTATATACTTACTGGTTTTTTACTCTGACCAAGTCACTTCACCTGTTTACCTCAGGTTCCTCACCTGCAAAATGGGGATAATCAGTAGTACCTACCTCCAAGGCTCCTGTGATCACAACCTGGCTGTCATTTTCTATACCTTCTTCTCTTACTCCACATGTTATTTGTCACCACAACCTATTGAATTCACCTCATAATGCCTCTTCCACATACTGCTTCTCTCCCTGACACCCCCCCCCCACACACACACCAGGGCATGCCCCTATCACTTTGCCCCTGGAATACTAGAACAACCTGCTCATTGTTTTTTCTGCCACAGTCCAGGGGCATACAAGTAGTAAGTGAAGTTGAATTCAGGTTGTCCTGACTTTAAACCCAGCATTCTAGTCAGTGTAATTGTGTCTGAATCTTTGTGACCTCATTTAGGGTTTTCTTGGCAAAGACACTGGAATGGCTTGTCATTTCTTTCTCCATCTCATTTTACAGATGAGGAAGCTGAGGAAACAGGGTTAAGTGACTTGCTTAGAATCACACAGCTAGGAGTAGCTGAGGCCAGATTTGAACTGAGGAAGATGAATCTTTCAGAATCCAGGTCCACTGTGCCACCTAGCTCAAGTCTTTCCTCACTCCAGCCCACCCCCAACTCAGCTGTCAAAGTGATTTTCCTAGAGCACAGTTCTAACCATATCATCTCCTAAACTCTATCACCTCCAGAATCAAATTTAAAATCTTGTTGGGTGTTGTAGGAGTCAAAATGAATGAATACTTCTAGTATTTAAAAATATAGGATTTTTTAATAAGTCACAAGAGAAGAAAAAAGGAAAAGGGTTTTTTTCAGTCAAGTGAGCAGAGCAAAGAGAGACAGAGATTCACACCTGCAGCACTTTACCAAAAGCACAAGCTGTGAAAAAAGAGCACCACAACATGGGTCTCAGCCAAATTTATCTCCCAAGCATCCTTACGTAAAATGAGGATGTAATGTAAAAGGATGCTGGGAATGTAGCTCCAGTGTGGCAAATTTTCCATCCCCACAATATTAAAAACCCTTCAGAACATGTCCCCTCTCCAAATATCTTTTCAGGCTGCTTAACCGTTATACCATCACCCCCCCCCCCCCCATTATCCAATAATACTGACCTCCTTGGTGTTCCTCAAACAAGATACAGATATCTCCCATTTTCTCAGACTGCCTCCCATGTCTATAATGCTTTTCCTCCTTGCCTCTGCCTCTTGGCATCTTCCTGGCTTCCTTCCATTCCAAGCCAAAGTCCTGTCTTCGACAGTAAGCATATCCTGATCCTTCTTAGTTCCAGTGCCTTCTGCCTCTTGATTATTTCCTGTTCATCCTGTATATCACTTGTTTGTACATGGTAGATTGCATGTACTACCTTTTTCAGAGCAGGGATTGTCTTTTGCCTGTCTTTGTATCCCAGACACTTGGGGAAAGTGCCTAGTTTACAGTAAGTGACTAATAAATGTTTACTGATTGACTAACTTAACTTCTCTGGGCCGTAGGTACTTCACCTGTAAAACGGGAAATTTGTAGATGACCACCAAGTGACCTTGGGCAAAACATTTAATTTCTCTGGGCCTCAGTTAAATCATCTATAAAATACAGGGGTCTATATAGATGACCTCCAGAGTCTCTTCCAACTCTAGATCCATGATAAAATAAATAAGCATTTATGAAGTGCCTACTATGTACCAGGCCCTGTGCTAATCCCATTATTATCTCACTTAATCCTCACGATAATCCTGGGAGGTAGACATTATTTTTATCCCCATTGTACAGGTAGGGAAACTGAGGTATATAGAATTGAAGTGATTTGCCCTGGGCCACACAACTAGTAAGTATAGATTTGACTGATCTTCCTGACTTCAGGTCCAATACTCTATTTACTTATTGTTTAGTCAGTTTAGTTCAATTCTTCTTGACCCCATTTGGGGTTTTCTTAGCAAAGATACTGGAGTGGTCTGCCATTTGCCTTCTCCAGCTAATTTTGCAAATGAGGAAACTGAGATAAATAGGGTTAAGTGACCTGCCCAAAATCCCAAAGTTAGTAAATATTTGAAGCCAGATTTGAACTGAGGATGATGAGTCTTTCTGTTGACAGATCCAGAGCTCTATCCACTGTACCACCTAGCTGTCCTACCCGCTCTATCCACTACAATTGCCTAGATATGATCTTCATATTCTTTCCAGATCCAAGCCTTTGATCATGTAAGGTGTGATAGACTGACTAATGAGCAGCAGTTTTGCTTTTGACTTTGTATTCAAATACTGCTTGTCTCACTACCAGCTGTGTGGGCATGAGCAATCTCTCTGAGCCTCAAACAGTTCTCTAAAACGAATCTATTAAGTTATAGATAGGCTGTGAGCTTGGGAGAGGAGTTCCGCAGAGATAACATTAGAGACTTGATAAAATTGGTCTCCTCCTGAATAAATAAAAACCAGTGGTGGATACAAATGGAATGTTTTCTCTCAAACAATAGCATTTATTAAGCATCTCCTATGTGCCAGGGACTGGGTTCTGGGGAATCAAAGACAAAAACGAATCAGCTTCTGTTTTCAGAGTTTAATTCTATCTAGAAAAAGATTATTATAATCATTCACATTTTATCGAAAATAAATGCAAAGTATATTTGGGAGGCGAGAGTGGAAGGCACTAGCAGCTGCAGTAAGAGGGTAGAGAATCAGAAAAGGCTTCAGGAAAAAAAGTTGCTCTTGACCTGAGCTTTGAGGAAGGGGGAAATTCTGAGAGATAGAGGTGAGGGGGGAGAGCATTCCAGGCATGGAGTCAGCTAGCGCAAAGGCAAGGAGACTGAAGATTGACTGTTATGTGTGAGGAATAGCACGAATGCCAGTTTGCTTGGAGCATAGAGAACAGGAAGGAAAACAAGGCATGCAAAGTCTGGGAAGGTAGTTTGGAACCAGATTGAGAAGAGTTTTAGATCTCACACATTCTCAGGAGTAGCTCTTTTGATAAAAGTGAATGAAGACTAGATGTTTCGACCCAAATGGTGGCCCTCTTTCCCCTTTATTTTGTCTCTCATCATGGTACAGCTTTCAGTTTCTGCTCTCTGGCTTAGACCATGCAATCTAGTTGTTCCTTCAAATCTTAGAGTTGGTAGGAAGGGAGGATTCTCTCCCTTCTTAGGCTGAAAGAACGAGGGAAGTAAGTTGTGAAACTTTCTGCCTCACCATTTGTGGCAAAGGAGATTTCTGGGTTCAGTCCTGTTCAGCTTTCCCAAACTCACAGAATAAAGGGGGAAAGTGCTGATTGTTCTAAAAGCATAAGTGGACATGCCCTAAAACTAACCAAATAGCCTTGGAGGACCGCCAGAAGAGAGAGAATTTAGGAACTCGCCCCATTATAGGGAGGAGGAGGAGGATTTTTTAGCTCATAGCTTTTTTCTGTCTATCAAGTCAAGGTTCTGGAATACATAATTAAAGTCACTTGGAGAAAGAAAGGAACATGAGAAAGTAGATAGGCAGATTCTCTTCAGATTTTGATCACAGATACTTGAAGTATGCCCTTTCCTCCATCCTTCTCCCATCACATATTCTGTTCTTGTAATTTAATATGGAATTAGGCTAATAGAGTTATTTTATTTTGGACCTATTGGGAGCTGACACATCAGAGCTGTGTGTCTAGTTCCAAGGTTTCCACAAATAAAGTATGGACAATACATCTTGCCACAACCATTCTGGAGTCCAAAGTGAAGAGAACAGAGAAGATTGGCTGAGATGGTCAGCCCTGTGGTCTGGATAATTTCAAAATGCCACGAGTTAAAATGAGTCCCTTTGTCCAAACCACACACAGACTTAGGAGCACTTTTGGCAGCTGACACAAATGCATGGTTATTTTAGACACCAAAGCAGATAAACAGCTCTGAGCCTCACTGACAGTTCAGAGTAGACAGACTTCAGCAAGAACCATTTCTCGGAGTCACCCCAACTTTCCTTCCCCTATTCTTTATCCCTTTACACAAACGTGTCCTTGGCTTATGGAACAATACAGGGAACTAAGACTGAAAGGAGAACTTGGTTGAAACTCTACTTCGGATATTTAGCTGACATCAAGAACACACTTAGTAGGATTGCCTAATTTTGCCTTTAAACAAACAAAACTTGTCCAGAGCAAGTATTTATTGTTTGGGGGAATGCAGAAGACACAATTTGGCTTTGCTTCAGGGACTGCTTGGTGCCTACTGAGACTTCTTACAGCCCTGCCTACATGGTGTTTTTGTGACTTTAGAAAGGTCCTAGAATTAATTTAATTCAACACCCATTTATTAAGCACCTACTAAGTACCCCTCTGAGATGTGGAAGAGACAAAGATGAAATCTTAAACAGCCTCCTCTCTCCAGATGCTTACATTCTTCAGGTAGAGGAGTTACAACATTTACACAGAAAGATAATTGCAATTTGAATTGAAGACTCAGAGCTAACAGACTAGGAAGAGTCAGTGAGAGTTTCCCCTAGGAGGTGGTGTCTAAAGCTATGTAAAAATATTGAGGATCCTTTAGCTTTTCAATTGACTTGGCTTTACATGATGATTCATGCAGAAGTTTGCCTGGGGTCTCCAGTGCTATTTGCAGATATTCTTTTGGAGAGGCAAAAATCACTGGAGCTGAAAGCAAATGCTGGAGTCTGGCCTATTGTTTTCCTTATTGTGTCATATTTGGCGAATACAAATTATAATATAAAAGTTGAAAAGCTCAGTGGCTTAACAGAGGAGTAGGCAAGGAGTCAGGCTTATAGCTCTAGAGCAGGAAAGGATTTTCATTAAGGCCAATACTCTCATTTCCAGATGGAGAAACTAAGGTTGGAAGGGACTAAGTGACGTATGGAGGGTCATACCTTAATAACTTTAGTAACTTTAATTCCAAGCCCAGCACACTAGCTATCAGCACACCATTATGCCAATTAACTGCTTTGGTTTTCATCTTGGTTTTCTCATTAACTAGCTGTGAAACCTTAGCAAAATTACTTTATTTCTCTGGTCTCAGTTTCCTCATTTGAAAACAAAGTGGCTGAGGTAGATGATTTCTTAAAATTAAAAAAAAAATTAAAGTAGCAAGTAGTTTGATGAACCTGTCCCTCCTTCTTCCACAACCTCCTCATGGAACAAAAAGTGAAACAAAACAAAATCTCACATCTCAGAGTACACATCTACATAGTCCAGCAAAACACTAGTTGTGCCAAAAAATTTATGTTCTATTTTAAGTTCATCATTTTTTATCAAAGGGTAATTGGTATTTTCCTTCTTCGTTCTTCTTTTAGACTTATCACTGCATTGATGATGATTCTAGAGTCTTTCAGAATTGCTTTTCCCTATGTTTTCATTCTATAAACTGTTATCCTACTGCTTACTTAAATCTACATCAGTTCATAGACAAGTGAAAAACTTGTCATTGGTACTGTGTTATTTCTTAATACACATTAATTATTGGTGGATGTGTAAACTTCATCTGATTTTTTTAAAAAAATGTTTTATTTTCCCCATTAAATGTAAAAAAATTATCATTCATTTTAAAAAAAGTTTTGAGGTCCAAATTCTCTCCTTTCATCTGATCCTCCCCCATTCATTCCCACCCTGCTGTCCCTTTCCTGAGATGGTAAGTAGTCTGATATAGATTTTATATGTGCAATCATGTAAAACATTTTCCCATATGAGTCATTTTGTGGAAGAGATAACAAATAAAAAGGAAGAAAGAGAGTGAAATGTACTATGTTTCTGTGTGCATTCAGACTTCAGCAGTTCTTTCTCAGAGGGCAGAGGGCATTTTTCATCATGAGTTTCTGTAATTGTCTTAGATCACTGCATTGCTAAGAATAATTGTCTTTCAAAGTTATTCATTAGGAAATATTGCTGTCAGTGTGTACAATGTTCTTCTGGTTCTGCTCTCTTCTCTTTGCATTAGTTCATGTAAGCTTTTCTGCATTTTTTCTGAAATTATCCTACATGGTACAACATGGGAATATTCTATTATCATTATGACAGTTTGTTCAGCCATTTCTTAATCAACGGACAACCCCTCATTGTCCAATTCTTTGCTACCACAAAAAGAACTACAGTAAATATTTTTGTACAAATAGGTCTTTTTCCTTTCCTTTTTTATCTCTTTGGGATATAGGCCTAGTAATGTAAATCTCATTTTAAAGACTTTCTACAACATGAATTTGAGGTTAACAAGTTGCTAGATGTATATTTCCATAGTTGAGGATGCTGGCTTTTATTCTTGGAGTTCTCATAAACTTTCCTCAATGTGACTTTAATTGTTTTTGGAAAGCCTTGGAACTTTGGGCAATAGAGAGCCTACAAAAAATGAAGCTGCCAGAAGCTTCCTGAAGGCTCCAAATGTTTAGAAAAGGCAACAACACCCAAGCAACTCTTTCCTTTCTAGTTTAATACTCCTCCCACTGGCAAGTGGTCTACTTGGGCAGCCTCCCTGCCCACTCTGTCATGAGATTGCCTCCTGTCTTTGAAATTAACTCTTCTACCATCAATCCTATACCCCGTAGAACTGGGGGTGGAGGAAGTATGAAGAGCTGGGGACAATCCATGACAGACTTCAAGGAAAAAGTGAAACAAGGAATTTGTAGGAGGCAGTGCAAGGGAGATGTATGACTTGAGGAATTTGGAAGAAGATGGTATGGAACAGGGAAGAGATGAGAGAAGGGGAAAGGGAAGCAGCTAAATAGCTATCTTGGCTGAATTAAGAGAAGAGCTGCTGACAGGACAAAGAGCCCCAAGGCATAAGGAATGGTGTTCTACTACATTTTGGAAATGGGTGATGAAAAACAACAACAATGAGAAGCAACTCAGGAACCCATTTATATAGTGATTTAAGGTTTGCAACGTGATTTCTTCATAACTACTCCATGACAGAGGAAGGCTAATCTTTATAATTATAATTTATAGATGAGGAAACAAAGGTTAAATGTGACTAGTCTATGATTACACAGTTTGTGTCTGACCAAGATTCAAATGTAGCTTTTCCTTAACTCAAATCTAAATTTCTCTTCACCTTCCATTCATTGCTCTTACTTCTCTCTGTAGTCAAACAGAAAGTGTAATCTCATTTGTTAAGTGAGATGTTTGTAAAGTACTTATTGCAGTCCTTTTTTACCTCTCCTCTCTATCCCCTTCTCTTCCACTTGACAATTTTTCAAATCTTTGAAGAAGACTGTCATGTTTCCCCCTTTTTTTGTCTCCAGTTCCTTCAATAAATCACCATATAATTTGACCTCAAGATCCTTTACTATTCTGTTGACTCTATGAAATTCTCCAGCTAAATAATATCCACACTAGAATGTACTTTTGAGATCTGAACACAGTTTTCCATATAGGATAGAGTAAGGTGGAACTTTCATGTGGATAGTCCTGGGCACTCTGCTTAAGAATGGAGACAAAGATCCCATTAGCTTTTTTTTGACTGCCCCTTCCTATGACTGATTCAGATTGAATATGCAGTCCACTAAAAACTCCAAATCTTTTTCACCAAAAATGTTATCTAATCAGTTTTCCACATCTCATACTTATGTTATTGCTTTTTTGAACCCAAGTGTAAGATTTTGTTTTTAAATGATTAAATTGTGAAATGCCATTGATTTTATCCACAGTCCTATTCGACTCAGTTCTTACTGGACCCTAAGTGTGCCATTTAACATGCTAGTTAGCCCTTTCAGCTTGGAGTCAATTTCCAATGCAATACATATGCCATCTCTGTTGGGATCAAAGGGGCTGGGGGTTGGGTGGGGTGGGGATTTAAATCTAAGATTGTGACTTAGTGTTTCAATGTGTTCACATTATTTGATCCAGTGGGATCACTGACTCAAAAGTGAAGGATGTCTGTTTCTATAGTAACAACATTTTATTCCATTAATGGAAATTTGTGGTAATTTACATAACTAATGGTGGCCACTGGTGTTTAATAATTGGTTTGGATTGCTGGAGGATAAAATGAAAAGGAAAGTCAGATGTTTCAACTGAGAATGAAAGCAGGATGCTTGGAAATAACCTTATTTTGGTGTTTGGTGTTTTGGTTATCTTTCTTCCTCCTTCCCTCTTTCCTCCCTCCCTCCCTCCTTTCCTCCCTCCCTCCCTTCTTTCCTCCCTCCCTCCCACCTTTCTTTCCTTCCTTCCTTCCTTCCTTCCTTCCTTCCTTCCTTCCTTCCTTCCTTCCTTCCTTCCTTCCTTCCTTCCTTCCTTCCTTCCTTCCTTCCTTCCTTCTTTCCTTCCTTCCTTCCTTCCTACCTTCCTTCCTTCCCTTCCTCTCTCCTTCCCTTCCTTCTTCCCTCCCTTCTACCTTTCCTTCCTTCCTTTTTTCCCTAAATATATTACTCATATGCAAATGCTAAAGAAAATGTTATGGTATTAAATTTTATTTTGATAAATAGTAATGCCAATAAGTGCCCCTTATTCTAATCCCTTACTCCCTTACCCCGAGTGCTACATACTGTATCAATAGCTGTTTTGTTTACCTTAGACCTCCCTCTCTCCCTCACTTTGGTTATGAACTAATTCTGGACAACAAAAATAACTAAACCAGCTATTTATTGCTAAGCATAGCTGCTACTTTTTAGGGATCAAGAAGACAGAAAGAGTTACAACCAGGAGGAAAGATTTCTATCCAAAATCTGAAAGCATTAAGAAGTATGATAACAAGGATCACAGAAATTCAAGGGTAATCTGATTCAGGATATTGACATTTATATAAAATATCATAGAAGGCTAGATACATAGGAGGCAGGCCGTGAGGGTGCAGTGCAGAAGCCAGTAGATAATAGATAATTATAAAATAATAGAGTTCCAAGGTTTTAGTCCTGGTTCTGGCATTAGCTACTTTTATGATCTTGGATAAATCACTTCATCTCTTCAGGGCTCCATTTCTTCATCTTTAAAAAGAGAGAGTCCAACTAAAGCAGGTATTCTTAGCCTTTTTTGTGAATGTACATAAACAAAACACATTTCCCTTTGTCAGCCTGGTTATGCCCATGGTCTTCTTCCATCATATATAGGTAGGTGATATAGTGGATAGAGTACATTGGGATTGGAGTCAGAAAAACCTAAATTCAAATCTGGCTTCAAATGCTTATTACCTTTTATCTCTGTGGCCCTGGGTAAGTCTTTTAACCTATATATGCCTCAGTTTCCTCAACTGTAAAAAGGAGATAACACCTACTTCCCAGACCTTTTGTTAGGATTAAGCAAGATAATATTTGTTATAGCACTTGGCACAGAATAAGTGCTTAATAAATGCTTGTTCCTTCCCTACTTCTCAAGATATTATTTTTATATGCATAAATAAAATCCATAGAATTACAAAGGAAAACAATTGAAATAGTTACCTTTCCATCTATCATCTATCAATCTGTCTCTCTGTCTGTCTTGAAAGTTCATAGAATCCAGGTTAAAATTCCCTACGGTAGAACTCAAAAATCTCTTCTACCCTAATGTGCTATATTATTTTATGTATTATTATTAGTATTATTTGCTGAGGTTGAATTATTTTTACAATTCAAGGTGGATAGTTTCAATGCTAATTGACTTTTAGGTCAAATTTCAAGAGAGTGGTGGACAATTTCATATTATTGTTTATTTGCTTTCTTCTATTCCCCCATAGCCTCTCAAAGGACACTGTTGCCTAAAGCATAGATTATGTTCAATTTAAATTATGGCTCCAAGTTCTTATTTTCCATAAAGTTTATTAATAATCACTTGAAATAGAAAAGCAGATATATAGAGATTTAAGCCTAATCTAACCTAACTCTGACCATGTGGTTCTCCACATGGCTGGCTGACTCAGCCATGGTACTCCACTGTCACCTCCAAGGGACTAGATCCTGGTCTGGTCACATCTACATCTTTTAATTCATGTTGCAAAATGGGATGAATTGGGTCAGCAATCCAGGAGGGGGAGGGGACTAAACTCCCTTTACATAATCCTCCCCCCCCCAATTCTTTTGGGGGATGAGCATGCTGAAATCTCCCAGACTTACATGCTTAGCCTCCCCAGTGAATCATTTCACGTGTCATTTGGAGTCTCAAGGGAACTGGGGCCCTGAAGAATAGTATTATTTGTGGCTATAAGAGAGGAAGAGCCCTTCCTGGGTAAGAACCAGAGCATAGACCAGGAAGGTCAGTGACCACATATTTCCCCACATCACACCACTTTGAAAGTACTGAAAATTTCTAATCCCCCAGAACCAGCTCTGAAAACAACAGTGTGAAAAAGTCTGAAGCTTGAGAAAGTGCCCCAACTTAAGAACAGAGTTCAACTTTTAGATGAAGTTCAAAGTCAATAAATAGACTGGGGAAAAAGAATAAACGACAACAATAACAAAAGAAACTGACCATAAAAGTCTACTATGGTAGAAGGGAAGATTAAGACACAAACTCAGAAGACAACTATGTGAAAACAGCTACAAGCAAATATTCAGATAAAAAAGTGAATCTGACATAAGCCCAATAAGAATCTCTGGAAGATCTAAAATTTTATTTTAAATATCATATAAGAATGATAAAGGATAAGTTAGGAAAAAAAATGAAAGCAATGCAAGACAATTATGAAAAGATTATTAAAAGCTTGACACAATAAGTACAAAACTCCACTAATAAAAATAATTATTTACAAAGCAGAATTAGCCAGATTGGGGGGGGGGGGGAGAGATACAAAAAGCTTGCTGAATAAAATAATTATTTAAAAATTAGAATTGGACAAATGAAAGTTAATAACCATATGAAATAGCAAGAAAAAATAAAACAAGTTCAAAAGAAGAAAAATATAAGAAAATGTGAAATATATTATTGGTAAAAGCCACTTATTGGAAAAATAAATGACCTGGAAAATAATAGATCAAGTAGAGATAATTTTAAAAATTGTTGGACTACCTGAAAGTTATGAACAAAAATGATACTAGATATCACATTTCAAGAATGTATAAAGGAAAACTATTTCAATATGCTAGATTAATATGGTAAAATAGAAATAGAAATAATCTACCAATCACTTCTTGAAATAAATCTCAATGAAAACTCCCAAGGAATATAATAGCCAAATTTCAGAGTTCTTGGTGTAAAGAAAAAAATTCTTCAAGTAGCCAGAAAAATTCATTAACAAAACCACTGAGCCATATTCAGAATCGCATGAGATTCAACAAATGCCAAATGAAAGGAATGGAGAGTTTAGAACATGATATTGCAAAAACAACAAAAGTTTTTTTAATTATCTCATCTGACTAGCATATGCAGAAGAAGCTTTTAAAAAATACAGCATCCATTCCTATTAAAAGCACTAGAAATCATATGAATAAATCCAGCCTATCTTAAAGTGATAAGTAGCATCCATCCAAAACCAAGAGCAAACATTATCTCTAATGGGGATAAAGTAGAAACCTTCTCCTCTATGATCAGGGGTAAAACAAGAATCCCACTATTAATATTGTATTCGAAATATTAACTATAATAGTAGTAGGACAAGAAAAAGAAATTGGAGGAATAAAAATGGGCAGTGAGGAAACAGAACTATTACTCCTTTCAAATGAAGTGATGATTAACTTAAATAATTCTAGAGAACTAGTTGAAACAATAACTTTAATAAAGTTGAAAAATGGAAAATAACACCACACAAATTATTTGCATTTCTATATATTACCAACAGAACCCAGCAGGAAGAGATAGAAATTCCATTTTAAATAACTATAGACAATTCAAAATACTTGGGAATCTACCTGCCAAGACAAATCCAGGGACTATAAGGACATGATTACAAAACATTTTTCACATAAAGGTCTAATCAATTGAAGAAATATTAATTGCTCATGGGTAGGCCAAGTCAATTTGATAAAAATAACATTAGGTAGAAAAAAATTTATACCTAAAATAATTTGTTAATTCAATGCCATACCAATCAAACTACCAAAGAATTATTTTATAATAATAATAATAAATAATAAATAATAAATAATAAAAAAATAATAACAGAATTCATCTGGAAGAACATAAGGTCAAGAATATCAAGGGGATCAGTGAAAAGAAGTGAAGGAAGGCAGCCTAGCAGTAGTAGATTTCGAAACCATATTGCAAACTGGTAAACATTAAAACAATCTGGTATTAAGCAAGAAATAGAGTGGTAGAACAGGTAGAATAGATTAAGCACATAACACACAGTAGCAAATGACTATAGTAATCTAGTGTTTGATAAACTCAAAGATCCAAAGTTTTGGAGCAAGAACTTATTATTTGGCAAAATTGCTGGGAAAGTTGGGGAGCAGTTTAGCAGAAATTAGTATAAACCAATATTTCACACTTTGTACAACATAAAAAATGGATAAATGATTTAGACATAAAGGGGGATATAATAAGCAAATTGGGGGAGCATAGAAAAATCTATGTCAGATCTATCGATAAAGGAAGAGTTTGTTGTAAAAAAGAGACAGAGGTTTTTTTATAAGAAGCAAAATTTATCATTTTAATTACATGAAATTCAAAAGTTTTGCTGAAATAAAACCAATGCTGCCAAAATCAGAAGAAAAGCAGAAAACTGGAAAGAAGATTTTATAGTAAATTTTTCTCATAAAGGCCTCATTTCTCAATTATTTAGGGAACTGAGTCATGAGTTATAAAAATAAGACCTATTCCCCATGTGAAAAATGATACAGAGATATGAACAGGAGATCTTCAAAATAAAATAAAGCTGTCAATAGTCACATGAAAAAATGCTTTTAAATCACTATTAATTAGAGAAATTTAAAACAACTCTGAGACACCACCTTATACCTCTCAGATTAGCTAACATGATAGAAAGGGAAAATAATAAATGCTAGAGGAGATGTAGAAAAATAGGTACACTAATGTTCTGTTTTAGTTGTGTACTGATCCAACCATTCTGGAGAACAATTTTGAATTAAGTCCAAAGGATTATAACACTGTGCATATTCTTTGACCAAAATATATGATAATATATTTTGACAATACTGCTATGATGTCTGTATCTCAAAGAGATCAAAGAAAAGGGAAAAGGATCTATTTGTACAAAATACGTAAATATCATCCCTTTTTGTGATGGCAAAGAATTGGAAATCAAGGGGATGCCCATTATTTAGAGAATGGCAGAACAAGTTGTGGTACATGATTATGATGGATTACTATTGTGCTATAAGAAATGACAAGCAGGATAGTTTTAGAAAAAAACTTGGAAACACTTATATGAATACATGCAAATTGAAGTGAAAATGCAGCGCAGAACCAGACAATATTGTATGCAGTAACAGTAATATTGTTAAGGATGGTTACTTTGAAAGACTAAGCTACTCTGAGCAAGACAATAATTTTAAGTTTACAAAGTATTACTTGTTGTGAGCCTAGGCAAATCATTTAACCCATATTGCTTAGCCCTTACCACATTCCTGTCTTGGAACCAATATATTGATTTTATGACTGAAGGTCAGGGTTAGAAAAAAAAAGAAAAGAAAAGAAAAGAAAAGAAAAGAAAAGAAAAGAAAAGAAAAGAAAAGAAAAGAAAAGAAAAGAAAAGAAAAGAAAAGAAAAGAAAAGAAAAGAAAAGAAAAGAAAGAAAAGAGGTTGACAAGTGCTGAGTGAATCCATTTATCTGGATTCTGCTTTTTACCCATCCTGGATATTGAAATCCTTGTCTCTTTGCTGATGACAGTGAGAATTTTTTGATTATTTGATTAGATGTGGAGCCCCCCAGAATTCAGTGCCCCAGCGTAAAGGAGCGGATAGCAGAGCCCAATAAACTGACTGTCCGGGTATTCTGGGAGACTCCAGAGGGAAGGGACACTGCGGATGGCATTTTGACTGAGTAAGTAAATGGTCATTTTAGTTTTAATAATCAAATTATTCCATACATTCAGAGATGTTGATGATAAGTTCTCTTCAATAGGGCAGGTGCCAAATTTTTATTGCTCTTCTTTTATTGGTGATACTTTTGTACTTAAAAATAAAAGCAACAATAATAACTGATGTTTCTAGAACTCTTTAAAGTTTACAAATCATTTTACTTGTACATGATTCCATTTGAGACAGGGAGAAGAGGGGAGATAGAAGGACCAGTCCCATAGTATTACTACTGCACTAGCCCATGAAGGAGTTGGGGTAGAGAGGAGGTCATATAATTTATATTCGTCACAGATAGGGTGTAAATTCATGTGGTATTATCTTGTCCCCCTTTAACTACAGTTATGATATGAAATGATGCCAAGTGACTGATAGTGCCATGTAGTGTCCAGGGATTTCTAGACATGATATTCAAGAAGATGTGAGTTTTAATTCTGTCTCAGATACTTACTAGCTCTGTGACCCTGGAGAAGTCCATCTGTGCCTATAAAGTAGGGTTAATAATAATGCAAGATTTGTAATTATGTAATCATGTAAAGGTTGTTATCCACCCCAATTAATATAATTGAAGAAAGCTCATCTAGATGTCAAGCAATCAGAAGATGTAAACCGGGTTTGAATAAGTCTTCAGTCACTTTTGGAAGAATGATCATAGGATCAAGGCAGATGACACCATTCAAAGAATGCTTTGTAGTCAAATGAAAGAACCAGGTATATCTTTGGATCTATGTATAACATAGCAAACCAGTTTTATATTATGCATTCCAACTTGTGGGATCTACTAAAACAGGCAGCTTCCTGGATTTGGACCATAGGCTAGAGTTTGATGACCCCTGTTGTAGGGGAAAAGTGGAAGCAACTATTCCTAAAAAGAACAAAGATGTATGTTCAACTTCTCTTGTATCTGTACCCTTCCCCTTCCCCCCTCCTCTGTTCCCTACACACAGTGGTCCAAATGCAGTAGGCATTCTATAGAGGTTTGAAAACAATTCTTCGGTGGTTTCTCTTCCTTTTTCTTTTAGTGTCATTTTGAAGGGCCTGCCTCCAGGGTCAGATTTCCCGGAAGGATACCATAAGATCCAATACACCGTCTATGACAGAGCTGAAAACAAAGGAACTTGTAAATTCCATGTTAAAGTCAGAGGTAAGAATGAAAGCTGATACTTTTTATTTCTTTCTCTTTTGCTATCTATTCCCAAGAACTATTAAATCTCTGGCATGGTAAGGCAGGTTGTCTTTATGTTTTTTTCATTTTGATTCAGTTCAGAAACCCAGAAAACTAGGGCAGGGTTAGGCAACAGGAGTATTGGTGCCTAGAAAGCTGGTGGATAACAGTGAAAAGAACCTGAGCTCAAACCCCATCTCAGATAATTAATGTCTATACTTACCCCCTCTTTGCTTCAGTTTCCTAAACTGTAAAAATGGATATAATTTTTAATAGAATCTAACTCTTGGGGTTGTTTTGATTACAAAATAAGAATATTTATAAAGTGCTTTACAAATTTAAAAAAACTATAAAAAATTCTTGCTTGCTATTATTAAACAGAGACATTGAACTTTGCATCAGAAACATCAGGAATTTTAGTTTTGCCATTTATAAATTATTTTGGCTGAGTCTCTTTATTTCTCTAAGTGACTAAGCTGGTTGGTAAATGATAAATGGGACCACTCATAGGTGGAACATATGCTAGCATTTACTATTTCTTTGGAGAAATCAGCAAAAGGACTCTTCTGGGGGGGGTAGCTAGTTAGTATGGTGCATAGGGCACCAGGCACAGAGTCAAGAGGACCTGGGTTTAAATCTGGCCTCAGACACTTCCTAACTGTGTGATCCTGGGCAAGTTACTTAATTTTAATTGCCTAGCCCTTACTACTCTTTTATCATAGAATTAATACTAGGAAAGAAGTACAGAAGTTTCAAAAGCTAGTAAGAGTTGGACAATAGCAGAAGAAACAAAGGAAGACTGACTGTATCCAAAGAGAACTGAAATGACTGGGTATGTTTCTGATGGAACATCTAGGAACCATTCCTTACCAAGTATTGCCAGTCAAACACTGTTGCCAGGAATGCTACAGGCAGCCTTGCCTCAGCACTTGTGTTTGGGAATAACAACATCATTTTCCCATATAGGAATATAAACAATTTGAACTTATTGAAGCCCTTAAAAAAAGTTTTTCCCCCTCTCTTTCTTGTTTACCTTTTCATGTATCTCTTGAATTTTGTATTTGGATATCAAATTTTCCATTTAGTTCTGGTCTTTTCTTTACAAATACTTGGAATTTTCTATTTTGTTCAATGCCCATACTTCCCCTGGAAGTATATAGTAAGTTTTGATCAGTAGGTTGTAGACCCAATTCTCTTGCCTTTCTGAATATTCCCAGCCTTGCAGTCGTTTAGTATGGAGGATGCTAGATCCTGTGTAATCCTGATTGGTACTCCTTGATATCTGAATTGTTTCTTTCTGGCTTCTTGCAATATTTTCTCCTTACCCTGGAAGTTTTTTGAACTTGGCAATTACATTCCTATGGGTTATCTTTTGAGGATTTAATGTAGAGGGTGATCTATGGACTCTTTCAATGTCTATTTTGCCCTCTTGTTCAAGAATAATAGGGCAATTTTCTAGGATAATTTCTTGTAGTATGATGCCCAGGTTTCCATTTATTTCTAGGTTTTCAGGTAGACCTATGATTCTCAAATTGTCTCTTCTGGACCTGTTTTCCAGATCAATTGTCTTCTCAATGAATGAGATATTTCATGTTTCCTTCTATTTTGTCATTCTTTTGATTTCGCTTTATTAATTCTTGTTGTCTTGTTAGATCATTAGCTTCTACTTGCCCAATTCTGGTCTATAAAGACTGGTTTTCAGCTATGATCATTTGATTTTCCCTTTTGGTTTGGCCTATCCTGCTTTTCATGACTTCCAGCAGGTTAGTTTTGGGTTCCAATTTGCTTATCATTTCATTTGATTCCTGGGTTTCTTTTTCCAAGTGGGAGATTTTGTCTTTTAAACTATTACTTTCTTTTTGAACTATTTCCCACTTTTCTTCTCATTGTTCCTCCATATTTCTTACTTGGTTCTTAATCTCCAATTTGAGTTCCTCAAGAGCTTATGAACAATTTCCATTGTTTTTGGAAAGTTTGGATTTGTTTTCTTGTTTGTCACCCTCTGATTTCTCCTCTGTATTCTGCTGTTTATCTCCATAAAAGTTATCCAGAGTCAGAGGCTTTTTCTTATGTATATATATGGGTAGTTGTAGGTTGTAGTTCTTAGGTATTGATAGCCATTGCTGTGTTAGTTTTTTCCCCCTTTCCCACCAGAAGTGTGAGTGAGGAGGGTAGGCAGGTCTCTTGGTATTTAGCTTCAGAGAATTTTTGCCCTGAGGCTATTTTTCAGTCACCTCCAAGTCTTCTGTGGGCAGCCCCTCTCTGCCCTATCTCTGCACCCAAGCTCCACATTCCTCAGCCTCCTCAGGTCCCAAGTCTCACTGTTCTCAGGGGTAAGTCTGTGGTGTCCTTGGCCAGCCCCCCACAAACCTAGAAATTGCCTTGCACTCACTCTGACTCTGGTGTGGTAGGTGGTGTGGGGGATCAGCTCATGCTTTAGTAAGAGTAAATTTACCCCCTTATAGTGTGGAAATGACCAAACCCTTCCTAACTTTAAGGATGTGCCCTACAGTATAGCCCCTTTGCTCATTTGATTTTGATTTTTGTCCTTTTGAGGTGCTTTATATTAATCAGTGGTGAGGAGAAGAAGACCCTTGCTTCTACTCTGTGGCCATCTTAGCCTGGAAGTCCAGGACTTGAGTTTGGAAAGGGAGCTCAGGAAACAAGTATGGAGAGTCCAGAAGAAGCAACCCTGAAAGCTAAAGACCTGAACAATTACAGTGTTTCCATGCCCAGCACTAGACTGATCATAAAACTCCATCCCTGAAGCAAGAGAATCTGAGTTTAAAATGCTCCCAAACACTTCTTAGCTGTGTGACCCTGTTTGCCTCATAGTGTTTTTGTCTGCAAAATGATCTGGAAAAACAAGTGGCAAACCCCTCCAGTATCCTTGCCAAGAAAACCCCAAATAAGGTCATTAAGAGTTGGACACAACTGAAAAATGACTGAAGAACAAGACAGAAAATTAAAGTCTATCTTTTACCATCTGTGTAGCTTTGGGCAAGTCACTTTATCTCTCTGAAACTATTTCCTCTTCCTGTAAAATGGAAATAAAAACACATAACACCTACCTTGCAGGAAGGCTGTGCAAATTAGATAAAACAGAACATGCTTTGACCACAAAGTGTTATATTCTGAGGAATCCAGAGCAAGTTAGAAAGACAACTGATCCTATCCATTCATTTGACAGCAAGGCAATGGTATAAAGAAATGCCCTGACTTGCCCAAGGAAAAAGAGGTAGTAATTGGCGGAACCCGAATTCTTAAATCCAGGGGCTTTGCCACCTTTCTGCTATCATCAGTATCAGCTCCTGTTTGAAGGATCAGTCCTAAAAGAAATGATATGGTACCATGAAGTTTCTTCTCTTTATTTTTCTCCTCTTGTGCCATCATCCTTTGTTGTCCTTCTCCTCTTTTTTATTTATCTTTTTTCCTCATATTTCTCAGTGTCTCCAACCATGGTGCCTCAATGATACCTGGGCCTTGTTTCCTTTAATAGCCTTTACTCACCTCTACCCATATGTCTTCTGGCCCATTCCCAGGTCATTTATTTGAATAATTAATCTATGGTAAGGTGCTATTGGGTTAATGTATTTCCCCTTTCTTAGAAGAGTGGAAAACAAAGGATTTTGAAATCTCACTTCTAACCTGAGGTCTGTCACTCACATTTATGTGACTCTGGGCAAGTTGCTTATTCAACTCTCTGAGCATTACTTTTCTCTTCTATAAAAGGAAGACTTTGAATGAAATGGTCTATGAGGAGCCTTTTAGATATAAATGTTTGATCCGGTGGGGTCTTGGGAGTGTTGGAGTCGGTGGTGTACTGGTATTAAATGACTCTCCAAAAAAAATGTGCATGACATACTTTTAAGTTTAATTCATATTCTTAACATTTCTTAAGTCTAGCCACAAAACCATGAATCAAGTCCTGATTTGTAACTTTTTCTGGTCTCCAAGGTATAAATGTTCACATGGAAAATGTTAAGAATCTACGTAAGCTGATCTGGGCCGACTTCAGCACATCCCTGGTCAGAAGCAACAATGCCATAACTCATAAGAATGATTCTCATTATGGAAATTTTAGGCACTGAGAGATACTAATGGGCTAATAGAACTTTTGGTATCCCCCAGATGATAGCAATAAGAGATGCTGCATTTTCTGCCTAATTCTTAGCTTTAGAATATTATGAAAGAACCTCTTTCCCATATTTTTCCTCTGCCTTTCTCCAGAGACTATGAAGTTATACAGTCTTCCTCAGTGACACTTCCTGTCTCCATCCATGTCCTTGAAATAGTCAATCATCCACAAGCTCCTTTTATTTCCCCATGCTAAGTGACTGGCTTATATGAAGAGCCCCCAAAAGAGAGGCTCTTAAAACCAGTCTCCATAAACTATTTACTGAGCTGTAACTAAGGTGGGGGCAGCTAGGACTTTGTCCCAAGTTAAAGTGAGGGAAGGCTACTTCATGGGACACTGGCAATGCTTCCTTCTCTATATAGTCAGATTAGTAGTTGTAGTTGTAGTTTCTAACTTTGGATTCTCCTGTGGCAGCACATTTTGGTGGAGATTGAAAACAAGGCAAGAGCATGGGGGAAAAGTTGGGGGTTGTGATTGTACCACCTCTATCCTACTGCAAACTGCACCCATCCATGAAGGGTTTGGGGGAGAAATCAACCCTAGAAAGGAATGAGGATTTTTGTAACTGGAAGTTAGGTGATGGAGGACAGGTCATATAGGGATGGGAAGAGCATGGTGGAGATTAGATGCCAGACTTCTCAGGTGAAATAGAAGGGCTTCTTTCCACCATATTCAGTCTGGATCAGAACAGGGCAGCACCCAGACAATGTAGGAGCAAATAAATGGTAGTGCCCTTGGAAGAGGACAAGCCCAGGGACAACAACTGACTCATGAAGAAAGGGTCAGGCATTTCAGAAGACTCTTTGTCTTTGTCCCCAAAAGTCTTTTAAGCTATACATTACTGTACATAAATGTACCCTCTAGTGCCCTGTAGTAGAGGTTACATTTACATATTTATTGAAGCATGCAGGTAAGATGGCAGGTGTTTGCATAAAAAGAAAGACTATGAACCAGGTAGTAAACATTTGAAAAAAAGAGAGAAAATGACCTGAAGATTCATAAAGGCTACCAGGAAATGAATAGGGCTGTTATTAAGACAAATGAAGTGAACCTCAAAGGGAGAGATTTCTGCATAATAGAAATATGAAGGATGTTCTAGAGATGGCATTAAGGAATTAAGAGTAAGCTGCTACCTCTTCTTCCTGGACCAGTACCGTAGGAGAAATAAAAGAAAGGACATCCATTCTAGGAAAGTCAAGGCTGCAGCATTTTCTAAGGTTTCCATGAATACAAAAAGATGTCAGGAAAAGGTCTAAGGTGATGGAAAATTTGTGAACCACAGAATGGGGTTTCTGAAGTTTTTGATGGAAAGAAAGGGAGTCAGGAACTCCAGAATGGTAGGGCTAAGATGGATAAACATGAAAGATTGGACTGCACAGGAAAGGGATTTCCACTGAGGCAGCCAATAACTAAATTCAAGAACCACAGAAAGATTTTAAGTATCAAAGTAAAACAAATGCAAAGGGAACTCAAAAGCTAAAGATGTTTACATTAGCACACACACACATATATTTATATGTAGATAATTTACATAATTTTAAACAAATTGTAAACAATGTGGAGTTTGTGGCTCAGCACATAATTTCCTTATGCATTTGTTTATTTAAATTTTTTGGTGGAGTGGTTATTAAGTATATAATAAAAAATACAGAGAGGAGTTTGCTGGCCATAGGACACTGAATTTTCTCACCCGTTTACCTTTCCTTTTCTTAGAGGTTGTAACAGACATCAGAATTCCTCCTTATGGCTGTGGCTATTGCTTTGGAGAAGGCTTTATTTTCTGAATTCCCTCTCTTTACAGTCCAGCGTTGCAATAAGCTTCATGCTCCAGAGAATGGCTATATCAAATGCTCCAGTGATGGCAATAATTATGGAGCCACTTGTGAGTTTTCCTGCATTGGAGGCTACGAGCTACAAGGTAGCCCAGCCAGAGTGTGTCAATCCAACTTGGCCTGGTCAGGCACAGATCCAACTTGCAAAGGTAAGTTAGGAGCTGATTACTGGCCTGATCTTGGAGAGCCTGGTGACTTCATATGTTCAGGATGGAAGGGATGAAATACAGGAAAGTAGAAGGGGGCTTCTATTCAATTTTGAGGGTTAGAATGTAAATCTACTTCACTTTAATGGTTGAAAACTACCCCAACCCTCTTCAGTACAGGCTTCTCCCTCTTGCTTTATTCCTTCTTCTTTATTTTGTGTCAGAAAACAAAGATTGGTGCTTGACAAAATATTGAAGCAGAGCACATTCATCTTCAGTGCTCCCAGTGCCTCCTTTCTACAGAATGGTAGAATAAAAGAGATCTAAAATAGAAAATAGAAGACCAGACTGCTGGTCCTAGATCTACTAAATATTTACTGAGGAATCCTGAATAAAATTATTTAATCTTTGGGAGCTTCAGTTTCCTCCTCTGCAAAATGGGACTGATTGTATCTGTACTATTTACCTTACTAGTAAGCATGACTCCTATACAATAATGGATGAAAGCTTTTGTAACCCTTAAAGCATAAACAATGATAAGATGTCATTATCATCAGAGGTGATAGAAGAAGCCTTTGAGTGTCCCTACCTCTCCTGCTTTGGACATAAAGTCATAAAGTCCTGAATTCAAATTTACCCTCAGGCACTTACTATCTATAAGACTATGAACAAGTCATTTAACCTTTGACAATGTCATTTTTATCAGCTGTAAAAATAGGGATAATAATAGAACCTACCTCATAGGATTTTTATAGGGATCAAATGAGATAATATTTGTGAAGTTCTTAGCATAGTGTTTGATATATAGTAGATGCTTAATAAATGTTTTTTTTTTAATTTCCTTCTTTCCTCCTTTCCTCTCCTCTTTCCCATTCCCTCTCCATCTCCAACATACCCAATTTCTCTTTACTTCTCTCCTATGCTATTAAGGACGGTTGATTTTGTTATTTGGTAAATTTACTTTTCTCTTTTTCTAAGCCCCTACAAAATAGATTTTTGTGCATCAGATACCTGGGGACTCCAAGGACCCCACTTTATTCCTCTTGATTTTATTTACATAGAATGTTTGAGCTACAAAAGATTTTAGCAATCAGAGTTCAACTTCTTTATTTCATAAATGATGGAACTGAGAGCCAGATAATGTGAAGTAATTAGTCCCAGGTCACACAGCTAATTAGCAGGAGAGATTAGAGAAAATGAATCAATCAAAGAACTGAGATCTACCAATGTAGTTTCCCCTACACCTGGCTGCCTTCTTTGTCAATAACTCAACATCTAGTTAAAGTAGGAAGACCAGGAGAGTTTTCTAGTCCTATTTCTTCATCTGTAAAACAAGAGTTTAACTAGATGACCTCTAAGGTCCTGGCTCTAACCTAGTGATCCTGTGATTTTACCATCTTCAATAGAAGATTTACTTCCTGTGTGCTAGACAATCTGGTCTCTCAGTTAGCTGCAAGGTTATTTACAATGTTTCAGCCAGAATGCTGATTAGTCAGTCAGTCAATAAATATCCAACACCTCCTATATTTCAGGCTGTATGCTAAATGCTGGGGATAGAAAAAGAGGCAAAAATAATCCCTGCCTTTCAGGAGCTCATAATATAATGGAGTAGACAACATCTAAATAATATGTACACACACGCTGTATACAAAGATACCTTGGAAATAATAAACTAAAGGAAATCACTAGCATTAAGGGGAATGGGGAAATGCTTCCTGCAGGAGGAGGGGTTTTATCTGGCACAAGAAGGAATCAAGAGAAGTTAAGAGATAGAGATGAGAAGGGAGAACATTCCAGGAGTGAAGGACAGCTAAAGGAAATGCCAGCATCTGGCAGATGGAGAACTTTGTTTGAGGAACAAGGAAGTTGGTGTCACTGGATCACAGATTTAAAGTGTAAGAAGACTGGAAAGACGGGGTTGGGGGAGTTATGAAGGGCTTTGAACACCAAACAGAAGAATTTACTTTGGGGCAGAGTCTATTAAGCAAGATATTGAACTTCTCTATATTTTACATGGGAGAATCTCTCAATTTTACATTAATTTAGTGGTTCAAACTTTGGTTAAATAGACTCAGCTTACCAAAACAGTGCTATCTTATATGTCACTCCATGTCTGACTTGAGAGTAATATGATAATATCAGTCTTAGAACATGAATTAACTTGAAACTTTGAGTTAACCATTCAAATGCCTTCAATCAATAATATTTTTATTTGAAGGAATATTGAACAAATAACCAACTCATGCAGGTTTGTTTGTGGAAACAAGCATTTATGAAGAATATTCAGGATCAAGTTATCACACTCAGACATTTCAGGAATGGTATTTTCAAGTAAGCCAGATTTAGGGTTACAGATTATGCAAAGAAATGGTGGAAATTATGCAATACAGAAATAAAAATTTCCTTATGAACTTAACTATTCAAATATATCAAAATTGGAGCATTGTCACAAACCAATCTGTAGCCCATAATAATCTGGAAATAACTCCATAAAATCCATAAAATTTTAAGAACACTATTTTACTATTTTAAATGGCCAAAATTATACCAAATATTCATAATCTCCCAGTTATGGAGAATAAATATCTTTCAAAATATAGCCCCTTGGCAGAAAAAAAACTTGTCATATAGGAATAGCAAGTGGTATGCCTTCTCCCTAGCATCCTGTTTATAACTGGAGTTGTCCAGACAATGCTTTCAGTAAGTCTATATAAGATGAATTTATATCCCAATTACTTTTGTTTAGCCAACCCCCCAGTTTAAAAAATAATCCACCTCAACAATAGTATGAAGAACTTTGAATATGAAAGAATAAATAGGGGAGAGTGACTTACCCAAGGAAAACATTTTGTTATTCTCAAAATGTTGCATGAATGCCAAATGTTATTCTGGGTATCCTTAGTCACTTAGGATCTTTATTTTTATCTATAGGCATTTAGGGAGCCATGAGGGATTTGCAGTTTGGGGGCCCGAGTTTGAATTCTGCTTTTGTCTCAACCCATGAGCCCTTAGGCAAGTAAACGTAAGCTGTCTGGGTCTCAGTTTTGACACTTTGGCTCTAACCCAAAGAAAGCCTTTTCCAAATGATATTTCCAGTGAACCTGAATTGTGCCTTTTTATTTCCTGCTCTCTTTATCCCCAAATAATCCTCCCCTCAGTGGCTCACTCTTTCCTACTAACTTTATTCTAACATTACATGATAAGTTCTTGGAGGCCTGGGACTGTTCCATGTTTTTATTCCTAGCACTAATGTGGTGCCGGCATAGAGGAAAAACTGCATGTCAGTGGATTGATTGCCTGGAATTATGCAGTGCTCTGAACGGAAACAGACCACCTCTAATTCAGGCCTTTTCCTATTGTAGCTATGAAGATCAATGTGGGTGTCAGATCAGCCGCAGCTCTTCTGGATCAGTTTTATGAGAAAAGGAGGCTCCTAATTGTGTCTACCCCAACTGCTCGGAACTTGTTCTACAGGGCACAACTCGCAATGCTGCAGGTAAGAGCCACTTCAGGGAGGGAGAAAGGTTGACAGGGGACAATCTTCCCTGAGATCCCTCTCTCACCTCCCTGCCAAAAGTAGTCAGGAATGGCTTTTTCTTCTTCCAGCCTTACAGAGTTCTTCATTCTTTGAATTCACAGTTGTTTTCTGCATTTGTTATAGGTACATTTCCCTACCCCTAGCCCCATAGAATGGAAGCACCTTGAGGACAGGACTATTTGTTTTTGTCACTGTATCCTCAGATCCTTTGCCCAGTGCTTGGCACATAGTAGGTGCTTAACAAACATTTGTTACAATTGAAATGTATTTTGTATTATCATTCTCTATGCTTGTGTTGATTCACCTATTTGACAATAAGTGCCATGTGAGCAGAGACTATCTTCTCAAAACTTTTTTCTCTCTTCCATTTACTGTTAGTGTCTTTCTAGGTGTTTAATATGTTTGTTCAATTAAAGTGAATTACAGGTGAAGTAATGGGTGTATGGGGTGCTCAGAGAAGTGTAGTATCTCTGGTATGGAGGGCTTGTCGTGCCCTCCTAGGGCAGCTCTCCAGCCTCTGACCTTCACCTGACACCCAGCTCTCACATGTGGTTCCCAGTAGCTGCTAGCATGTGGCAGCGGCCACACCCCGGGCAACGGCTTCGACAGGCTGGCTAAACCTTGTGAGGGTAGCCATCGGGTTGTCGACCCCTGGTGAACCAGGGCTTTGCTCACCCAGCATGTGAAGACTGCTTCGGCGGAATAGACGGAAGAAACCAACAAGAAGGTTCAATGGCTGAGATGGCGACACAGCAAAGCACTGTGGAGTGCTCAGGGTGTGTTGGAGGACAAAGGACAACACGGCCATCCAATGCTGCTGAGGAAGTCTCCAGGTGTAACGATTTTTCATGCCACTGGACCCAGGCTTCCAACGCTGAGAGAGTGGGACTGTCTCTGTGCATCGACTTTTCCACTTAAATCTCCTTCACGTACAAGTGTCTTTGTGCACAAAAATGCACAAAGACAATCGTCATCCTCGGTTACAGAGAGACTACTACTACAGGTGAAGTGGATGCTAAAGAATGAAGCCAGTTTATAACCTTCCTTCCTCTGCCTCTCACCAATCATCCCTTCCTTCCTTCCTTCCTTCCTTCCTTCCTTCCTTCCTTCCTTCCTTCCTTCCTTCCTTCCTTCCTTCCTTCCTTCCTTCCTTCCTTCTTTCCTTCCTTCCTTCCTTCCTTCCTTCCTTCCTTCCTTCCTTCCTTCCTTCCTTCCTTCCTTCCTTCCTTCCTTCCTTCCTTCCTTCCTTCCTTCCTTCCTTCCTTCCTTCCTTCCTTCTTTCCTTCCTTCCTTCCTTCTTTCCTTCCTTCCTTCCTTCCTTCTTTCCTTCCTTCCTTCCTTCCTTCCTTCCTTCCTTCCTTCCTTCCTTCCTTCCTTCCTTCCTTCCTTCCTTCCTTCCTTCCTTCCTTCCTTCCTTCCTTCCTTCCTTCCTTCCTTCCTTCCTTCCTTCCTTTTCCCTCATTCCCTTCCTTTTTTCCTTACTTCCATCTATCTTTTCTTCTTTCCCTCCTTCCCTCTCTTCCCTCACCTTCTTTCCTTCCTTCTTTCCTTTCTTTTTTCTCCCCTCTTTCCTTTATTTCTTCCTTCTCTCCTTTCCTTTAATTCCTCCATTTATTAAGTGCCCTCTAGCAAAGAACTACGCTAGGGAATAACAGAAATATTAAGAACATGAAAAAGTGTTCTAAATCTCTTATAATCAGAGAAATGCAAATCAAAACAACTCTGAGATATCACCTCACACCTAGCAGATTGGCTAACGTGACAGCAAAGGAAAGTAATGAATGCTGGAGGGGATGTGGCAAAGTTGGGACATTAATGCATTGCTGGGAGTTGTGAATTGATCCAACCATTTTGGAGGGCAATTTGGAACTATGCCCAAAGAGCACTAAAAGACTGTCTGCCCTTTGATCCAGCCATAGCACTGCTGGGTTTGTACTCCAAAGAGATAATAAGGAAAAAGACTTGTACAAGAATATTCATAGCTGCGCTCTTTGTGGTGGCAAAAAACTGGAAATGAGGGGATGCCCTTCAATTGGGGAATGGCTGAACAAATTGTGGTATATGTTGGTGATGGAATACTACTGTGCTCAAAGGAATAATGAAGTGGAGGAATTCCATGGGAACTGGAACAACCTCCAGGAAGTGATGCAGAGCGAGAGGAGCAGAACCAGGAGAACATTGTACACAGAGACTGATACACTGTGGTACAACTGAATGTAATGGACTTCTCCATTAGGGTCAATGCAATGTCCCTGAACAATCTGCAGGGATCAAGGAGAAAAAACACTATTCACAAGCAGAGGACAAACTGTGGGAGTAAAAACACCGAGGAAAAGCAACTGCCTGACTACAGGGGTTGAGGGAACATGATTGAGGAGAGACTCTAAATGAACACCCTAACGCAAATACCAACAACATGGAAATAGGTTCTGATCAAGGACACAAATAATACCCAATGAAATTGTGCATTGGCTACTGGAAGGGGTGGGGGAGGGGAGGGAGGGTAATAATGTGATTATTGTATCAAGGAATAATGTTCTAAATTGACTAAATAAATTTTTCAAAAAAAAATTAAGAACATTGATGAGTGTAAATATGATTTATACCAACACAGAACAAAATGCCTCTACTACAAGAGTTGCTGTGACCAAGGGAAAAAGTCCTCATCTTGGGAACAATCTGGGGATGAACTTTTGTGAATTTAGTTGACAAGCACACATTCCATCATTGTCCCTTTCCTAAAACTTTTATATTTTGTGCTCTGCTGACTTAGTTTTAAGAAGGAAGGAGATACACGAAGTGTTAACTTCAATGCCACAATGATACAGTAGCAGAATATTTTAGTGGAAATGAAGAAAGATAAAAAGATAATATGATGTATTCCCCAAGGCCAGATTTGAACCTAGGACTTCCAGTCTCTAGGCTTGGCTCTCAATCCACTGAGCCACCTGGCTGCCCCCAATATGTACTGTTCTAAGACCACCTGGTAGAGCATCCTAATGTGTCTCTAGGCATGATCCTCAGAGGTTTTTAAAGAGACATAATAATACTATTCCTCTTCAGTGTCAATATGTGATGACACTTTTTTCTCTATCCTTGATTCAGAAATCAAACATAAACTTCCAAAGAGCTTCTCTTTGCCTACAACATTCATTTTGACTCTTTCCTAGAAGCTAGATTCACTGGAGAAGTGAAACAAGAGGTCCAGGAGCATATTCAGTGGTCACATGGCCAATAGGATTGACTTAATGTTGCCTTGATAGCTTGATTTTCTTTGAACTCAATCTAATTTTGGTGACGTGTGTGTTATGTAACTCCAGAGAAGGGATACCGTGATGTGGTGGATTGAGCATAAGTAGGAGTCGAGCCCTAGTTTTGTCATTAACTATGTGACCTTGAGCAAGCAGGTCCTTGCAGGACCAAAAATTTGGGTCCTTAGTTTCCTCATTAAAAAACAAGTGGATTGGCCCAGCAAGGTGGTCCAATGAATAGAATTTTGGACCTGGACTCAGGAAGACCTGAGTTTAATTTCTGCTTCAGACACTTTACTAGCTGTGTGGCCCTGAGTGAGTAAGCTACTTAATCTTACAGCCTCAATTTCCCCACCTATAAAATAGGGATAATAATAGCACCTATTTCTAGGGTTGGGTTGTGAGGATCAAAGGAGATAATATATGTATCACATTTTACAAATCTTAAAGCGAGTATAAATACTTGCTAATACTTATAAGCTCCACGGGGGCAAGGACAATGTCATGGATATCTTTTTATTTCCCCAGCACATAGGCTAGTGTTTGGCTTAATAATTACTTCATCAGTGTTGGCTCTTAGATTTTTAAAAAAATGTATTTAGTCAATTTAGAATATTTTTCCTTGCTTACAAGAGTCATGTTCTTTCCCTCCCTTCCCCCAAACCCTCCCATAGCCAACGCACAATTCCACTGGGTTTTACATGTTATACTTAGATTTTAAATTGTTTTTGCTCTACATAATAGTATTGCTAGATTGGCTTAAAGACATACATTCACAGTTATTCATTAAATACCAATTCTTAGTTCCTAGCAGAGTACGCAGTGTTTTCTGTTTTTACATTTTTTCTTTCCTTTCTTTTTCTCTCCTTTTCTCCTTTTTTTAGAGTAGCAAAAGTTTTATAGAATGGTCCTTAATGAGAGTTTATTGGTTCCTGACCTTAAACTTCAGTCTCATGCCTAAATTCTATTGGTCTGGGTATGTAAGTGTCTGAAGGGCTATTCCAGTGAAATATTAGACAGATTTTGCTTGGCCACCCAAGGCAGAACAGAAACAATGGGGAGAAGTTACAAAGAGGCAAATTTAGGTTTGATGGGAGAGCAGACGTGATACTGGAGTTATCCCAAAGTAGAATTGGCTGCCTTGAAGAATAGTGACTTTGTCTTCATTTGTAGTCTTGTAGGAAAGGCTAGATGACTGTTCATTTGATCTTTTGTTGAGGTGAGCACAGAAGTTCCTCCCTTCCAAAGCTGTAATTCTATAATCCTATGATTGCTACTCAGAGATGCCCGATCCTTACTCCATTTAGTTCTGGGACCCTCCTTAAAGCCTCACACTAACCACAGCCAGACGTAGACAGATGTGTGGTAGAGGACTTTTGTCGCATTTCCATCCTTTCTGCCAATGCAAGTTTTCTCTTATTTACCCCTTTCCACCATCTCATGAGGATGTTGTGCCCTGAGGAGATACACAACTGTCAGCATCCCAGAATCTGATCTCTTCTTTCTCCATTCCCCCACTATTTTGCTAGATGTCTTAATAAAACACTTTGCATTCCAGGGAGAACAGCTTAATGTGTCACTCCTGTTAGAGACTGAGCTCCCAGTTAGAATCCTTCAATGCCTTAAGGAGACCACTGATGCAGAAATTTCAGGCAGGCCTGCTGTGAGCAGACTCTCAGGAGCAGACAACACATCTTCCTGCCCAGAGGAGGGACGATGGTAGCATATGTGGGTTCAAAATAAAATGGGATTTATTTGAAGATTTCATTTTTTTTTCTTTCCAAAAATCTAGCTGAGCTGGTTTGGTGACTTTCTTTTTTTTTCAACGGCCAGGGAAGATGCTCCTCAGACCACTTGGCAAAAGCTGTCTGGACATATGTTCCTTAGTCTTTTCCTCAGGGCCAACTCATACGACTGGAAAACCTGGAAACATTCTCCCCCACCCTGACTCCTTTCTTTGAAAAGCCAAATTTAGAATTCTCTGGGGCGCTGTTAGATTTTTTTTTTAAAGGAAATGTGACTTTGTAGAGTTTTCATCAATTCTAGACCTAGACACAAAGACTGCCATTTTGTTTAGGTTTTAAAAATAACCCTAAAAGCCAAACCCTATTCATTGAATTCCAGGGAGGTAATATAGTATGGTGGAAAAAGTATGGCAGTAGAAGACATGGGTTCAAATTCTACCTTTGACATAATCAGTATGATTTTGAACACATTTAACTCTTTTGAGTTTCGGATATATGTAATCTGGCAAATGAGAGGAGTTAGACTAGATGGCATTTAAAGACCCTTGCTACTCTAAATCTATGATTTTATGATTCCTAGGAAAGTATTCTAAATATGTTTTGTTTAACTAAATATTATCCAATTACATGTAAAAATTTTCACATTCTTTAAAAATCTTTTTGAGTTTCGAATTCTCTCCTTCCCCCTCCCAGCCCTTGAGAAGGCAAGTAATATGGCAATTATTATACACGCAAAGTCACAAAATATCAAATTTCTCTATTAGCCATGTTGCAAAAGAGTAAACAACCACACAAAACGAGAAAAAAATAAAGTAAATGCAAAGTCTGCTTCTGCTTCAACCTGCACTCAGAGTGCATCAGTTCTCTCTCTGGATGTGGAGAGCATTTTCATCATGGATCATAGGGAAGTATTTAGGGATTACTTCTACTCATTGTATGAACCACAGGTCTAGGACTACCTTGTCTCCTAGAATCAAACATCAACTTCTCTGTTCGCCATTTAGAGTTATCCTTCCTAATCTGGCACCAAGTTATGTTCCCCATGTTGTCACTCTCATTGCCCTCCCTCAAATACTCTATGATCCGGCCAAATTATCCTTCTCATTCTTCTTTACACAGGACAGATATTCTTCTTGACTGAACATGGGCACTGGTGGCCCTCCCATGCCTGGAATGCCCTTCTTTCTTCTCCCTTAGAATTGTTTACTTCTTTAAAGGTTCAGCTCAAATATACCTTAATTATGAAATCTTTTTGTATCTCTCCCTCCTGATGCTAAGGCATCAGGGATCTGGACAATGAGTGCTTTCTCCATATATTCCTGACGTCTCCTCTGATAAAATGTTTGAAGCCTGGGACTGTTTCATTTTTGTCTTTGTATCCACCTAGCACAAGGTGTGGCCATTTAAAAAGTAACATTTGTTAATTGATTGGTTGCCCCTAGGTGGCAAACTTTATTTCCTGTGGTGACAAATTTTTCTTTGTCCAATTTTCTCCTGATTCTAAGGATCCCCCCCAAAAAATATTCCTCATTTTCATTTTGGCCTTTCCAGCAATCACAGTGTGGTCTGGACCTAAGACACATCACGGTCATTGAACTGGTTGGCACATATCCAACCCTGATAGGAAGAATCGGAGTGAGGATCATGCCCCCAGCACTCACCCTTCAGCTCAGGTAAGAGAAAATCCCCTTTTACTTGGTTCCCCCATAAATACACTTTCTTTTCCCGGTCCCTAGAATTCATTCCCTTTCTCGCTCACTTCAGTAAATCCCTCTTATTTACAGTGGTACAAATCAACAAATCCCTCATTGACAAGAGTTTTAAAAGGAATCAGACAATGTTAGCCAAAGGAATCTCATTTTTTTTTGGTCAATGCATTCTGTACTGTGGGGTCAGAGGAGAGCTCTGAAGAACTGGATTACTTTTAGAAAGTGTCTCAACAACAAATAGCCAGTGGAACCTTCCCAGTAATCCAGGTCGAGGCAAAAGGTGTGCCTGTGTTTTCAGCATCACCGACCAGCTTTCAGACAGATTCTTAGCATCAGTCACTCCAGACCTGAAAGCTGCATAGATCAAAACAGGGAGATTCAGAAAACTGGGGTCCATAAATGAAAAGAGACAAATGTTTTGGACTGGAGCTAGGTGGAGGCAATATCCTACCTGCCCAGCAATCTGTGGTTTAAGAAAGTAGTACATTGGAAAGAGCAGTGCAAATCCCATTTCTAATGCTTTGTATTTGGGGCAAGTTAACCCTCTTTGTACAGTGGAAAGAGGAGATTAACTCTAGTGTCAGTGGACCTGGGTTCAGGTCTTGACACTTACTAACCAAATGAATTAATATATAATATGTTTTGCAAATATTAAAGTTATTGTTATTATTATAGACCATTTACACTCCAAGGATCAACTGGCTAGGTTCAGAGAGGCTGGCCACAACATTAGTATAATCATTGTTTTGACCCAAACAACTCATGAAGACTGTGGTGTAGTATTGTCATTGTAACCTTGGGACGCTAACTTTTGGGACCTCAGTTTCCTCATCTGTAAAATGAGAGGATTGGAGTATGAAGACCCAGCTCTAGATCACTGACCCTGTCCCTAAGGCACCTTGGGCAGTGAGGCACTTTGCAGAGAGTTCCACAGGCAGTATGTTTCAGAATCAAGATTCGAGGCTAGTTCTTGAGAGACCAATTCAATCTCTTATGCTTCCTCCCCTCTCTGTCCTAAAATCAGACTTTATCAGTGTTTCCTGTGGGACTGTATCTTTTGTGTAGAACTCTGACTTGACCCCTTCATGATTTCTTTGGTGTAGTCATACTCTTTGCCAAAACAGATTCTACTCTTACTATACCGTGGTTATGGTCTTCATGAGTTGCTTTGGTCAAAACACTGATAATATTGTGGCCCAGCTTCTCTGAACTTAGAGATTCTGGTCCTTGGAGTACAAATGGACTGTTTACTGCCAGGTTTGTACCTGAGATTTTTGCAGCCTGATAGGATCTCTCGGGGCTTTGGCTCCATTGGCACTGCCTTCAAGATCCAGCATCACCTCCGCATCACAGTGAAGCATTAACCCAGGCATGATCTTCAAGTCTTTGGGAGATATTTACAAATACCATCCTCAAAGCCTTTTAAAACCTATTAAAACTTTAGGATGTGTGAACTTTAATAGGGCGAGATCTCTCCGTGATAGAAGCATTCCTCACCTTTCTGCTAACAACCATGGATATCTGTCCCAGAACAAGGAGGGAATGTGTTATAATGGGAAGAACAATGGAAAGAACAGTGGAACTGGTCCTGGGTTCAAATACTGCCTCTGATACTCATTGTCTTGGAAAAATCACTTTTTTTCCTGTAGCAATAAAAATGTGATATAGAGAAACTGAGGCATGTAAAATTTGAAGTATAATCTATTTATTGGCAAGGCCAGTAGTTACCAATAATAGAAGTCAAGGGTCCCTTAATGACCAGAGGACGTCCTTGCCCCATACAATTGAGAAGCTTTTTTGTTTTTTTAAAATACAGTTTAGTGGTTACATAAAGTTCAGTGATGCAGACTAAACTTAAGACTGTGATCGGTTCATAATTATGCTTTGTGACAAAGGAGTCTTCAAAGACAACAGGGAAAACCCAATGAGCCATCATTCTCTAGAAAGCTTTGTGACAGATAAACACTGCTAGGAAGGGGTCTTCCAGACCCCATGCTAATAGAGAGATGCAGAGTTAGTCGTTGTTCCCCCAGAACATTCTTTGCAAAGTCCCTAATTTACTACTCTTTGTACCAGTGGACATCTTATGGCCAGATGAAATCATCCTTCATCATCTTTCTTATCTCCCTCAAATAGCATGGTAATTGCTTGTTAGTTTATTGAGATATATTCATGATCACGAGGTCTCCACAAAATTACTCCGACTCTAAACCTTGAAAACTTGGTGTCAGTGGTTAATGCTAGGATTAATAAAACTCATTATTAATCAAATATTAATAATAATTAATAAACAATTTCATACTCCCTGACCTTAATTTCTCCACCTGAAGTGAGAAGTTGTCCTTTGAAGTCCCCTGGAGCTTTTGATCTATGATGCTGAGTAAAATCCAGAGATAATCACTGACTGTCACCTACTAGTGGCATTATGTAGTTTACTCTCTTCTTTTGGTTGCTAGTGATGTCATGGGTCAACTTGATTGAGTAGAGGCCCATTTCTTTTTCCTGCCATTACCATGTGAAGGAGGAGGCAGAGGCAAAGGTAGCAGGATATATTGGGAACAGTAATGGACTTAGAGTTCCAAAGATCTGAGTTCTAAATATGGCTCTGACACTAAGCTGGGCATTTCTTTCCTCATTTATAAACTGAGGGGCATTAGATGATTTCAATGGTCCCTTCTGGTTCTTATGTTCTGTTATTTCTCTTCCTAGCCTACATAGACCATCATTCCTTTCACTTGCCCAGGTTTAAGCTAAATGACCTAAAATGTGAGCAGTTGAAGGGAATGATGGTCTGTGAGGGGCGGGAAGACAGGGAAAGGATACGCATAACATGGAGTGCCTTGAGAATAAAATAGGAGACACCTTGCAGTTCTCCATTTAATCCCTATCAATCTGTTTCCTCATCTGTAGAATGGGGATAATTTATAGCACCCACCTCTCAGGTTTGTTGTGAGGATCAAATGAGAATATGTAAAGTACTTTTTAAACCATAAAATATTTATATAAATGCTAGTTATTATTATCATTTAACTACTTAGTTCTCCAACCAATTCACTAAAGACTATAGGTTGCAAAATAGTTGCTTTTCACTGGTACATAGAGCTCCCTATCCTAATGAATTCACAGGCCCTGACATACTTATTTTGGGCTGGACTTTCTTTGAATGCAAAAGAGGACTTCTTGTGCAAATTATAATCTGAGAGGGTCAGTTGGGGACAACGAGAGATTAAATGGCCTGCCTAGTGTTACACAGCCTGTGTGTGTCAGGAGAATTTGATCCCAAGTCTTCCTGACTTCAAGGCCAACCTTTTTTTCTTTTGTGCCACATTGGAGAGGAGGGGGTGGGGAGGGAGAAAGAGATGGAGCAGAAAGAGAGAGAGGGAAAAAGGAGAAAAAAAGAGAGATCTGGAGAGAGAAAACGAGAGGGGTGTAAGAAGGAAGAAAAGAAAGCAAGAGAAAAAAGGAGAAAGAAAAGAAAAAAAGGAAGGAAAGAGGGGAGGGAGGAAGGAAGGAATGAAAGGAGAAATGAAGGAAGAATGTTAGGATCTCAATGACCCATATCTGAGATGTGAGGGGCACCATGTTCATAAAGAAAAGCTGGTTGTTTTCCTTCATATGGCTTTGCTGCACCATTTGGTCTTTGTACTACTGTACACAGGGCCCTGAAATTTCCATCCTTAAAGGGTCTTTTTCTTGTTTTTTTTCCTGAAATTTCTTCAGCCATCTATCTAATTAATCCATATATGCATATATTATACTAGAATGTTCTTGGCAATTGGACCTTTATTTACCTAATTTCTCTGCTTTGTCTGGTTTTAGGCTGCTACTGAGAATCCCCCTTAACACATTTAGCATATTATTGGTGGATAAACATGGCATGGACAAAGAACGCTACATGTCCATAGTGACACCAGTATCCCTTTTCAACCTTATTGACACTTTCCCCTTGAGAAAAGAAGAGATGGTTTTACAAGCTGAAATGGGCCAGGCATGCAACTGATGATGGTGAAACCTGGAAACTTCTGACTGGTGAATGGATTTCATTTTTCTTCCTATGTAATACCCAAAGCATGCCTTTAAAAAAAGTCACTGATGTATAGATTTCTTTTGTAATTTTAAAATTTTATTTTATTATGTAACTTCTATGCATCTAGAAACAAACATTATGTTTTTTGTACTTTTATGTTATCTCTGAAAAATTTCATACTACTAACAGAATTTAGAATTTCTTATTCTCATAACAACCTCATTCCACTCCTATCTCATTAAAGCCAGTGACCTTGTATAGAATTTTATAGACCATAGCAACATACAGATCTGGGACATTTCATTCAGTGCATAATGGAACTCTCTTACATTGTATTTTTTTAATTAAAACTTTTATTAATAAAATATTTTGGGGCAAATTCAGAATCGAGTATTTTGAAACTCACTTTGTATGTATAGACTCAATACTGATGATATAAATATCCAAACTAAAGCCTAGGTTTTACAGGAGGGAGGGAGGGGGGAGAGAGAGAGAGAGAGAGAGAGAGAGAGAGAGAGAGAGAGAGAGAGAGAGAGAGAGAGAGAGAGAGAGAGAGAGAGAGAGAGAGAGAGAGAGAGAGAGAGAAAGAGAGGAGAGAGAGAGAGAGAGAGATCAAATTAGAGTAGTAGCCCTAGTCTCATTCACTTTTCCACAATAAGGAAGCCTTATTTCCCTCTTACAATTCTAGAGGCACCCTTGAGATATTGTTAGATTTTTAACTCCTTGAAGACAGCGATAATTGTTTGCCTTTTTCTTTATCCCCAGTCCTCAGTATAGTATCTGGCACATAGTAGGTACTTAAAAATATTTATTGGATGACTATATAGTGTCATTCTCTAATGCTATCAGCTTGAGCCCCCATCCAGTGATGGATGCCCCAATTCTACCCAAACAACATTCATTTGCTTTTACAAAGGGATATTTACTGTGAACATATAGCAAGACCAGAAGTACTGACATTTACTCTCATTACTAGGGAGCACTCTTATACCTATACCATCTCTGAGGATATAGACTTCAAACTTAAAGGATTTCCTACATAGCAGTCATTCCATCAATATCAGTTCTGAATTCTAAGTAGCCATTAGATGAATTAGATAGATAGATGATAGATAAATAGGTAGATAGTGTATGTATTTGTTAAGTACCTAAAATGTCCCAGGCCCTATCCTATGCACAAATAATATAAAAACAAGAAAATAAAATGGTCCCTATTCTGAAGAATCTTACTTTCTACCAGAGTAAGAAAAGATACAAAAGGAAATTGGAAAATAGGAGAGATGGTACTAATACATGCATGGGGTCAAAACAGCTGGTGTGTAGGAGACCAGCAAATTAAAAAAAGACGAGCTTGTGTGACCTTTAAATTACTCCACTCTACTTAGTCTAACAAAATCAGGAATGTCTTGTGAACTTTAAATTATTCCACCCTACTTAGATCTTACTTTATGGTGAAGATAACATTGTAATCTCCTGATTGAACAATGAAGGTACTTAGTTCTTACTTTATAGTGAAGCTAGAACTTTAAGCTAAGTCTATTTTTAGATCTTAATACAAAAAGGTGTTAAGTAACTATGAAGGGTAAATTAATCACAAAAAAGTCAAGTAACTAACAAAAGGTGAACTTAACAAAGAAGTGTTAAGTAACTCTAAAGATATAATCTAATCAAAGAAGATGAGAACTAAAGAATGGGCATTTAGAGGAGGAGACACAAGAGTGAAAGGTCTATATATTTGGCTCACTTGCTCTCTCTGAAAATTTTGACCTCTTTTCCTGGAGTGGTGACTCTGGCTGGCAGCATGCTAAGCGTTCAGACACTTTGGCGTGGTGGCAGCTAGTGTCCAGTTTGGCAGTGAGTTTTCCCTTGATACTATACTGGGAGAAGCTGAATAACTAGTTCAGGTTCAGGTATCTTAGCTGAGCCCTCTTGGAGTTTTAGGCTGATTCCTTTCTCCTTTACCTTCCAGCACTATCCTCTTAAAAGCCACTAATTTGAATCCCCCCTGGCACAAGCCAGGTGGGAAAAATCCTACACCTTTCCCTCTCCCTTCTCCTTAATTTATTTCCTCCATATTAATTAAAATCACCATGAATTTCCAGCTGACTTGGGTATTTTATTTGGGATATTCCCTGGTGATCAAAATTAATTTAGTTTAGGTTACAACCCTAAAATTATCCTTACATTTGTCAGAGCCCACTGATGATATATATACTTTGAATGGATCCAAAAAAATCAGAGGTAGCAATCATGATTTCACATAAAGCTATGGTAGATTAGATATGATAAAAATAGATAGGGAAATTTCATTATGTTTAAAGGTACCATCAGTAGTGAATGGAATTAATACTTATAAGCACCAAATAGAATAGCATTTAAATATGTAAAAGAAAGGAATTTGAGGGAGAAAGATAGTAAAACTTAATGTATTCCTTTCAGACCTAGACAAATCTACTCAAAAAATAACAAATTAAAGAATTGACTAGAATATATAAGTAGATTTCATATATATCTGGACTTTGCTCGATTGGAATAGAAAGGCATTTACATTATAATCAGATGCACGTGGCACCAGCACCATAACAAAAATTTGACCATGTTTTGGGGACATAAAGACCTCTCAAAAATATAGAAAAGCAAAAATACTCAACAAATTATTTACTGATCATGATGCAATAGATGATTAAATAATATAATTCAAAAATGTGGTGCTTTAAATAACAAAATATGGAAACAAGGAAAACTTGATAAAAGAAAATAATAATAAGTTAGTATTCTGAAATTCATGATAGACAGCAAAAACAGTTCTCTGGGGATAATTTATTTCTAAATGCCTGCATCAACAAAAGAAAGAAAGAACAAACCAATGAATTAGGCACATAATTAAAAGTCTTGAATAACAAATAAAAAATCTTCATGTAAGTAACCAAGTGGAAATGCTTAAAAATAAATAAAAGGTTATCAAAACTGGCAGCAAAAATACTACTGAATTGATTAATAAAGCTAGCTTTTTTGGGGAAAATGGTAAAATAAGTTAAAAGTTAGCTGATCTGATTTTTAAAAAAGAGGAAAACAAAGTAACAAAAATGGAAAAAGAGAAACAGAAATATTTAAGAAATATGAGAGCATCTGCAGTGATATTGTCCAATTATATGCTTATGAGACTGATAATTTAGAGGAAATGGATAAATGCCTGCAAAAATATAAACTATTTGGATTGATAAGAGAACCGGATTATTTAAGTAGCCCCCTATAAAAATACTAAATAGGCCACAAATGACCTCCCAAAGAAAAAAAACTACATAACCAAATGCATTTAAAATTATATCAAACATTTGAGGAATAGTTAATTCCAACATTATCTTTCTAATCTCTTTCTGTGATACAAATATGGTCTTGATATGTAAACCAGAAAGTAACAAAGGAAAGAGAGAAAATAACAATACAATATTGCTGAAAATTTTAAAATAAATTGTTAAATATGCTACAATAACATATAAGACATGTTATATATTATGACTAATTTGGATTTATTTTAAGAATGAACTAAAATTCTGTGAAAACTCTAGAAAGCATAGAAATAGATATTTTCTTAATGTAATATTATCTATCTAAATAAAAGAGCAAACAGTATAGACAACGAAGGAAAGTTTGAGGTCTTTTCAATACAATCAAGGATAAAACTTATCCTTATCCCCTTATCAGCATTATTATTTAAGAAAGTGCTAACAATAGCACTAAGACAAAAAAAGAGAAGTAGAGGGGGCAAAACAAAGGAAAAGAAGATACAAAATTAGTACTTTTGGCATTATAGTTATTATATTTTATATATATAATATAATATTATATTATATATTATAATTATAGTTAAATGCAGTTTCAAACACTTATTAGCTGTGTCACCTTGAACAAGTCATTTAACTTCTGTTTGTCCACGTTTCTTCAACTGTATAATGAAAATAATAATAGCCTCTACCTCAGAGAGTTGTTTTGAGGATTAGTTGAGCTATCTTGTAAAGTACTTTGCACAGTGCCTGCCACGTAATAGGCAACATAAATCTGCTTATTTTCTCTCTCCTTCCATTCCCCTGTAAGTGAAACAATGTATTTTTGCAGGTGAGGAAATAACAGAGGGAATCCACTTGAATGAGAAGAACAGAGAAAGGAACTAGAGATGTATTTCTTACACAGTTTGGGCATGAGGAAAGAAGATTAATAATTTCTTTAGTTTCTTAATGAGTAAAAATTAATAATAGTAATAACAATAATAACATTTATATAACACTATCTGTCAAGTACTTTATTCTTATTATTTATTATGTTGTGGGAAAATAGAATAAAAGTACAAGGAAGGGACCATTTTGTGGCTTGAGAACAGGAAGTTGGTTACTCTTATCATAGAAAGGAATAATGGGGTGGCACGCAGGGACCCATATGTTTGGGGGAGCTATAGGAATCTCATATAATATTTTGTTTGTGGAGTAAATGGACATGTAGGGAGATCAATTGCTTAGAGGAAGAGTTGAGCTGCTCAAGACTTTCATTCCAGAGCAGAGTCTCACATGGGTCTCCAGGCTAGCTAGCATCTAGGACACAAAGGGACATAGTTTAAATGACAGAATATAATAGCATTAAGAGAGCTAAGTTCTAATAATAAGGAAAAACCATAAGGTGTGTTAGGGCATAGAAAAAAACGTTAATATAAAAAGGCATATATCAAACCCATACTTCATAATACCTGCAGAATTCTTTTGGGGTTACACTAAAGTGATCTTTGGCTTTTAAGTAGAGTAGTAGCCCCTTCCTTCTCATGTACCTGTCCTAAAACCAAGTTCTTTGAATTTATTAAGTTGTTACAAATGTAAACGAGGAATGCAAACAGAAGATACAGACCTAAATGAAGACCAAGTAACATCATCCTGAATAACGGGCAGGTTCAAGAACAAATGATAGGAACAAATGAAAATTGAGTAAAAGAAAATTATATCAGTGAGACTACAAACCTCAATTTGGAAGATATACCTAATGCGATCTTCAAAAGAAAAAAAATTATCCTTGAAAACATTAACAAAATAGAAACAGAGAATGAGTGAACTGTTTAGGGCATTCTAATAATTAGGAGAGCAACAAATTAAAAATGTAAAACAAATACAAAATAAAACTTGAAAACAGAAGCAGAATATCATAGAGTAGTTAATTCCAAGGTAATTTTCCATTATAACTTCTGAATCTACTATCTTTTGCCAAAGACATTTCAAGTTGGAATTTTGTGTCATAGTTGAAGATGAAAAGACAAACTTGAATAAACAATTTTGTTTCGACTCAAAACAAACAAAAAAAGAAATATGAATCAAAAAACTATACAAAAACATCTGCATTTTTCTTGTCCATTAAGCAGGGATAAAAAAATCAATGTTGTTGATGATCTAAGACAATTCCAAAGGATTCACGATGAAAAATACTATCCACCTCAAGAAAGACAGAACTGATGAACCATGAGTGCAAACTGAAGTATAACTTTTTTCCCTTTGCTTTGCTTTCTTTTTTGCAACATGGCTAATTCAGAAATATGTTTTTCATGATTTCACATGTATAATTGCTTGCTTTCTCAATGCTGGGGAGGGACTGGAGGAAGAGAGATAATTTGAAACTTGAATTTTTAAAAAATGAACATTAAAATAATTTTTAAAAGAATATTGATTAATAGGCTAGCACAGATGAAGACGTTGGCATGGGGAGGGAAGATCTAGGCCACTCACTGAGCTCTTTAGGCAAAATCTTCTATAGGGGGAAAATGAGAAATGGAATGGGTGGTGGGGCAAAGAATTTGAAGTTATCCAAGATATTAAAAAGAAGGGATTTCATGCACAAATTTCTGGTATTTGGTCTGCAGTATAATGGAGTCATTCAAAGTACATAAAACCAGATCAGACCAATTTATGGCATCAATTTTCTGGAGTTTCTTAAAATTAAAAAACCTAAAAAATGATGTTAATATGCCTTCCCCCATACTCAAATCAAATGGTTTAAAACATAGCAGTAATTTCAAAGTCCTGAGTTTTGTTGAAGAATGGCGACGAACTACAAGAGGCCGTGAAAAGTAAAAATTGCCATATTTATTACAATCAGCAACAATTAATTTCAATTTCATTGGTTGCATTTTGGTTAATGCCAGTTTTAATGATTTGTTTTCTCATTTGGTGGGAGGCCATCTTAAGAGAAGATTCATTTCTATGCACAGGGCTCAGAAGCATTTTGGAGTGCTCTGAATAAATTGGAAGTGGCACTTTCCCCTCCAGGAAGGCTCTGTACTTGGGCTGCAGTGATTTGAGATGAATAAATGAATTTTAAATGGGACTGAAGCTGTAATCATCCTTCTGGCCACAGATCACATTTGAATGACTTTCACTTGGGCATCTTCTGAGTTATCTTTATGGAATTAAACTTAACCAAATAGTAGATATTCATTACTTTCTATTTGTCCACTCATTCATTTTACTTTATTTAGCAAACCATTTATTAAGCATTTTGCTAGGGGTAAGGGTAAGGGAGGAAGGGGGAGAGAGAGAGAGACAGAGACAGAGACAGAGAGATAGAGAGACAGAGACAGAGAGACAGAGACAGAAAGAGACAGAGACATAAAGAGACAGAGACAGAAAGCGCAGAGAGATAGAGACAGAGAGAGACAGAGAGACTGAGACAGAAAGAGACAGAGACAGAAAGCTCAGACAGAGAGAGACAGGGAGAGAGACAGAGAGACAGAGAGACAGAGACAGAGACAGAGACACACACACACACACACACACACACAGAATATGCTTTTGCTGTTTCTGTATAATAGAAACAAACCTCCGAATTCAAGGACAAAATTGGATAGCCTACAACTTTACAACTTAGAAAATCTAAGAAAAAAACGTTGATGTTTTCTAATGCATCAAGTATACTTATTGGACAGGTAAAGGAAACTGAGAATCAAAGCAACAGAACATGGATAGGAAAGAAATGATTGTTCCTCCAAAAAGTGCTCTTTTGGCCCTTTGGTTAGATACTCTGTTCAGGGACTATAAAAAGAGGAAAAAAATAAATACAGATGGTGATTGCAGGAAATCACTATCTTTTTGCAAAGAGAAAAACTTTTAAGGAGTGGGAAAGTATAATCAGCAGGTCTCTCTCTTTTTTTAACCCTTACCTTCTGTCTTAGAATCTATACTGTGTGTTAGTTCCAACATAGAAGAGTGGTAAGGGCTTGGCAATAGGGGTTAAGTGACTAGCCCAGGGTCACACAGCTGGGATGTGTCTGAGGCCAGATTTGAACCCAGGACTTCTTGTCTCCAGGTCTAATTCTCAATCCACTGAGCTGCTCCCTGTCACCAGATCTTAATGCTCAGAGAGCTGGTAAAGTATCATGATCAGCAACAACAACTAGTTGTTTATATAGTGCTTTAAGGTTTGTTTCAGTAGATCTTCTTAGAGAAAGACTGGCCCCTAAATCTTCTATTTGTTAAATCTGACAGAAATGTATTCACACACAGAAACCTGTTTTACATTGGCGCTAGTAGGATGAATCAAGTTCCTTCAAAACCATTTATTCTAATATATATATAGCTGAAAAAGCAATCCTCACTGCAGCATACCAGTAATTGGTCTTTGCTTATTCTTGTGAGGAGCTCACTCCTCCCGGCAGCCCATTTTACTCTTAGATACCTCTAAATGTTATGAAGTATTTTTTTCCGAGATAGCTAGGTAGTGCAGAAGATAAAGCATTAGACGGGTCTGGAGTCAAGAAGACCTGAGTTCAATAGTATCTTCAGACACTTACCAGTATGATCTTTGGCAAGACAATTTGCCTCTATCTGCCTCAGTTTCTTCAGCTGTAAAATGAGGATAATAATAGCACCTACTTGACAGGGTTGTTGTGAGGATCAAACGAGGTATTTAGGAAGTGCTTAGCACAATTCCTGACCTGTAATGGGTCTTATATAAATGCCAGCTGCTAACTATTATTAATCTTCTTTTCAGTCATTTTTCAGTTGTGTGCAACTCTTCAGGACTCCATTTGGGATTTTCTTGGCAAAGATATTGGATTGGTTTGCCATATCCTACTCCAGCTCATTTTACAGATGAAGAAATTGAGGCAGATAGGATTAGGTGACTTGCTCAGAGTCACACAGCTCTTAAGTGTCAGGCCAGATCTGAACTAAAGAAGATGAACCTTCTTGATTCTAAGGCTGGCACTCTATCCACTGGGCCACCTAGCTAGCTGCCTGCTGGTCTTATATCAGTCCTAAATCTGTCATTGCAATTTCTACCTCTCGTGCCAACTTCTGCCCAGTAGGCACACAGGCACACAGGCACACTACTCCCTCTTCTGCATGAAAACCAAATACTTCAAGAGATAAACCAAATACTTTAAACATCTCCTTTACATTTTGTTTTGTCTTTTGTCTTTTTCTTAAGGGTAAACTTGACTCCTTCAAAAAAACCCTCTCATATTACAGCATGATCTCGAAGTCCTTTGCCATCCTGTTTGCTCTCTTTTGAATGCTCTGTGGCATATCAGTGTGCCTTCTAAAATGTAGCAGCCATAACTGAATTCAATATCTTCAATGTGGTATGAGCACAAGGGGACTATTGCCTTCCTCATTCTGAAATGAGGATCAGACTGCCTTAAGTGTTATCTTAGGTCAGATTGTTTTGGTGGCCAATGTTAACTCACAGTCAATTCAGTTCAACAAGCACCTATAAGTTAGACACCTTGTTAAATGTTGTGAATATAAAGACAAAAATGAAATGACCTTCCTTCACTTTACTTACATTTGACTAAGATTGATAGAACATGGTCAGAGATACAATTTGAGAAGAAAAAGAGAAAAGAGAAAAAAAGAGAAAAAAACCTACCAACTGGTAGGTTTAAGAAAGGGTTCTACAAGGTTGGCAACTTAGCTGGGACTTGAGACCTTGCCCTCAAGGAGCTTACAATCAAATGAGGGGGGGAAGGTAGGAAACACACAAAAGGAGGCAAGCAAGCTAGTGGGGAAGTTGGACACCAGAGGGCAGTCAGTGTGGGGGGCATCTTGTTCCATGGAATTGAATCCAGGCAGAGCTGCACAAGAAAAAGCTAAAAATCCAGTTTAAATCCTTTATGAAGGAGGGCATTGGGAGGAGTTTGGCACTTCATCCTCCAGCTTTCCATTCAGAGGGAAGAGAAGGGTGAGGGAGATGGTATTGTTTAAAACTTGAATTAATAGCATGGTGATGATATTAGAGGTGATGAGTTTATCCTAGGAGAGGTATCTTGACCTTTAGAGTTATATTTACTTATGAGAGAGAGAGAGAGAGAGAGAGAGAGAGAGAGAGAGAGAGAGAGAGAGAGAGAGAGAGAGAGAGAGACAGAGACAGAGACAGAGACAGAGACAGAGAGACAGAGACAAAGAGAGACAGAGAGACAGAGAGACAGAGACAGAGAGAGACAGAGAGACAGAGACAGAGAGAGACAGAGAGACAGAGAGAGAGAGAGAGAGAGAGAGAGAGAGAGAGAGAGAGAGAGAGAGAGAGAGAGAGAGAGAGAGAGAGAGAATTACAGCAAATTACATTGACTTTGGGGATAAAATATGCTAACCATCAAAAAACAACTATTGAGCAGTTCCAGTTTTCTTGTGTTGTGTGTAGTGTGTTGTGTTGACGACTTTTCTTGAGTTAGTAGGGATGTGGGACACCAGAGGGTACTCAGTGTGGGACCATCTTGTTCCACAGAGTTGTAAGAATTGTGTTGTTTTCAATTCCTACATACTCAGCCCCAACCATAGTGCCTTATATATTGTAAGTGACTAAATATATTTATGGAATTAGAATTTGTAGAGTGTTAAATGTGTTTGAATGCCAAGTACTGTTCCTGAACCCAACATACTCACTCCATGTCTTTGTTCAGGTTGTCCCTTATGCTTAGAAATAAACTTCCTTTTTATTTCTTATTTTTGGAATTCCTAGCTTCCTTCAAGGCTCAGTTGAGCCACTTCCTATGGGAACTCTTTCCTAACTCCTACACATGTCCTAACTTCTGTTACTGCTATCTATTTCTTGAAATTACTTTGCATTCACTTAACTATTATGTACATGTATCAATAAAACGTAAGCTCCTTGAGGACTAGGATTATTTAATTTTACTATTTGTTTCAACAGCATCCAGTAGAATGATCTTTATAGAGGAAATGATTAATAAATGTTTGTTTAATTGAATTAAATGCTTGAAGAAAGACCAGGTTATGGTTCCCCTGGAAAATGCCTTTAGGGGAATCAGAGGAAACTACAAAACATCTCCAAAAAACCAGTAGTAGTTTGAAATAAATAAGACAATGAAAGCGGACATGGAGAGAAGGAACTGAATGCAAGAGCAGCAAAAGGAATGGCCAGGGTCCTGGCTGCACAGCAAAGAACACAAAGAAAACATCTGGATTGTTCTGTGTTACAGCTGAAAAAGGTTCTAGGCATCCCTCTTTCTATCATTTCCTTTATTCCATGAGAAGCAAGTGGTTTGGCTCAGTTCCCATTTTCTTTTCCAAAAACACAATCTGTTCACTGCAAATGGTGAGGATGGTGCCAAGGTCACTTGCTTAGTGCATAAACAGGATGGAGAAAAAGAATTCATGGCAGAGCTGTATAAGAAGAGGAATGAAAATGATTCCCTTAATTCTTTAAGGATCAAAACCAGACAACTAATCAACCAACATTTTTTCTAATCAGCAGTTTATTGTTATTTTTTCTAGTGGCCAGGAATATTAAATGAGTATCAGGTGACAGACTGCTCATCACAAAGGAGTCCTGAGATAATAACAAAGTGTATCAGACAGCTATAATGGGAATATTAATTTAACCAAGAGGGAAATCACATTACATGTTACAAAAAGCACAGCATATGGCTTAACAAGGTGGGCCAAGCAGGGCACGCAGGCTTGTACCACAAGCTACATACAGTCTCAGAAATAAAAGCATTCTATCATTTTAAGTAATACTATTGCTTTTGTTTTACATGTGCTGAGACAAGCAATGGGCAGAACTATATGAAACCAGGAAAAATAAGAGAAGCAGATACAGTATTTCCCATGCATATTTCAGGGGGAATATAATGTTGCTCAAGTCTTCTTTCAATTTTCCTTTAGCAGCTAAAAACAAAACAAAACAAAACAAGAGCAGCAACAAACATCCCTCACTGGACCAGGAGTTTGTGGTATAGCCTCCAAGACTATAGGAAAAAAGGTCTCTCTAACTTCATCAGAAACATGCAAATGTCAATGACTTGTGCATGAAGAGAAATTAGCTTGGGTTTTAGTGGTTCAGACTTTGAGCAGGATAGAGCAATGTTGTTAAACTCAAATACAAACTGGAGACCATTAAATTGTATCACGGTGACTGTGATCAGGCTCCATAGTGATTTAGAAAAACACATGTTAACATTATCTACGTTATATTGTATTTTTACTTAATTTGTTAAATTCTTGTTAAATGTAATTTCCCAATTACATCTGAATCTGATTCAGGCTGCACTGGAAATGTTGTGGGTCACTGGCACGTATTTGATATTCTTTAGTTTAGAGAAATTTTTAGCCTCAGTCGAGTCTAGTGTCTTAAAATGTCTTGCGTGTCCCTAGATAGATCTTAATAGATATTACCCATTTAGTTATGCTTTTTGTAATTATTGTGAAAAATTCCCTATGATTTGCTTTTGGATTTTTTTGCTGTTATATTGAAAAGCTAATAATTTTGTGGATTTATTTTCTATCCTTCATTTTCTGAAATATTTGTATCGGTTTCCTTGTAGATTCTTAGGGCAGTGATGTCAAATTGAGAAATAACTGGGCAGCATATATTAACAAATTAACATTATATATGTTGTATTGTATTTTTTATTTATTTTGTTAAACATTTACCAATTGCATTTTATTCTGGTTGGCAGCAGTCTAGTTTTGCCTTCTTGAGGAAGACACCTCTGCTCTAAGGTATTCCAAGTAGACCATTATGTTGTTAGCCAATAGCCAATCTTGTCTCTGTTATGTGCCTTGGTTTTAATATAGTGGGCTCCATCAACCCCTCAACTACTCAGGAGCAGACTTTACAGCCAAACTCCAGCTTAGGGAAGAGTGTGTCAGTGACCCAAGGGGATCAATGGCTTTCCCACTACTGCTTCTCAGAGAAGTAGGAAGCCCAGAGACTTAATACCTTGAAGGTGGCAGGATTTAATAGAGGATTAGGACTTAGGTTGGGGAAAAAAACCTGCTTAAAACAACACATTCTTTAGTTCTTACACTTTGTAAGTAGTGTAGAAGCATGTCACAGGACAGATTTCTAGATTTGGGGGGAATGTTCTCTATCCTTAGAACCATCTCTTGGAGGGGCATGATATGAGAAGACTTTTAGTTATTTCAAGGGGTAAAGAAAGGGTCAAGGGTTGCAAGGAGAGTTAGTTGATAAATAATTATTAAGCACCTACTATGTGCCAGGCTCTTTGTTAAGCACTGGAGAATAGGCAATTTGGAGGCTAGTCAATATATTGGACCACTGTAATGCCATCTCCCTCATATCCATTTTCTTCATCTATAAAGTGAAGGGGTTGGACTGGATGATCTTTAGAATTTCTTCAGCTTTACATCCTGTGATTCTTCTAAGAGACACTAAGGTTTCTTTAAAATTATGGATTGTTTCAGTGCAGCCTTTCAGTCAAAAGAACTGGCGTACATGTGTGACTCCAGGAGAAGGCAAGGGTGAAGTGGTGATTAAGAAAGAATTGTGGAGTGCTTATATTTTTCCCTTTTCTCAGTCTCCTGCCCTTCTAGTTTCTTTGAAGCTTTGCAAGTAGCAATGCCTCCAGTTAGCTTAGTGAAAAAGATCATTTTTTTCTTTGTTTCCAAGTAATGATAATTTAAATACAAATGCCATTGTTAGCTTCATTTGTATCAATACCTTTTACCAAAAAAAGCTTATTTTAGAAGGCAATAACCTTAGGAAAGAATACAGATCACCTGGGTACAGAATCTCAGCATTGATATTTACTATCTAGGTGATGTTGACCACTCATTTAACCTTTCTAGGTCTGTTTCTTTATTTGTGAAGTGAAGAGAATGGACTAGATATTTTCTAACTTCTTATAGAGAAATAGATCCTATAAGTCTGTGACTGAAATGGAAAGGACATGGTTGTTATGCCTGTTACTGTTTCTCTACCTCTTTCTCTTCCTCCTCCTCCTCTTCCAAAGAGGGTTCATTGGAGTGTGATGCATATTCAAAAATAAGGGAAACATCAATAAACCTTATTGGAACAAAAATGGACAGCTCCTGAAAAATGAATTTAAAGAATAATTTTCTTTTGGAAACAAACAACTGCATGAAGCAAAACCCTCAATTTCAACCATATATTTGTTTCTCTTACTCTCCCAATAAGCATTTATTTGCTATTTTACTATCTACTCTTTCTCCCTTAATTGCTGTAATTTTGTTTACTACCTGCTGTCAAGCTCTGTTCCATCTAGATATCAAGGAAAAAGAGTACCAATGAACCCCATGTATTTAAATAATGAATAGGAGAAAGATGTTTTCAGTCCACTCAATTGTTTCCCTTTTTAGTACTAGTCAATATTATTTGAAAAACATATTCTTCTTCTTTCTTTGAGTAGAGAAGCAAGTGTCCTGAAAACAGTTTAATAAAGCCTAAAGGGTTATGGAGGTCTAGTATGTTTCTCTGGTGAACATAAATTTCCTTGTTGTGTTTCACTTACTTAAAATAATCAGTATGTCATCAAGTCAAATTAGATGTGGGCTATTCTTTAATATCATTTACAAAAGCTTGCCCTTCCCTCTTCATACCATCATTAGAGACAGCATAGATGCTAACTAATATTGTTACTTTTATGGTCATGTTGAATCACTGTAATCTCTGAAGAATTGAAGTTGTGGGGGTCACCCAAAAGGTAATCCTAAGGTTTATGGTAGATATAGTGGGCTCTAGCATATTACCAGTGAAAGTTTGCATAGGAGGAGCAGCATAAAGGACATCATCACTAGGAGAATGGATTGCTCAGGTGGCAAGAATGAAGGGTAACCAATGATGGCTTTAACACCTTAAATTGACACCCTCTTGTCAAGGATTTCCAGGAGGACATTCGGGCAAGAGCTACAAAGATGAGAAGGTGGGTGGGTAATGATCTGCATCACTGGGGGTAAAGACACAATGATATATTCACAGATATCCACTGAAATAGTAGAGTAACAATATTATGGCAGATTTCTAAGCAAAGGATTCCTCCAGAATGGTTAAATATCTCTTTGCAGGATTCTGGCTAGATCATTCATCTACTAGCACCATTTGTTCCTAACTTGCTATATTTCCAATTTTCCAGGTTATTTCTAGTGATATTAATAGAAACCAAACTGTAATGTTTTTTAAAAGATAACTTTTGCAGCAAAATCTCTAGGTCTAGCTATGCTTAATTTGCAAATTTTTTTTGGTCGTTTTCTAGCTTCTTGAGTTTTCCAGTTTGCTACATATTTTTCTACCTTTTAATCTGATTTGGACCTTCCCATATTTGAAGATATCTAAATGTATTTTTGGCTTTCTGAATAGATTTCTAGTTTTATAGTCTGTTTTCTAAATTTTTGCATCTATAACTAGATTTACAGCTTTCTATAATTTTCTGTAGCTTTCTGGCTAGATGATAATATTTCTGGCTGTATTTATTGATTTTTACCTACATTTCTGGTTTTCTATTTGTCTTTGTGACTTTAGTTTCCTAAATATCTTTGTTATTCTCATGATTGATGGTACTCTCAACTTACAATGCACCTGATGAGAATACATCTCCTGCTGATGATAATGAGTTGAGAAATTCTGTTATAATTACATAGTGATTGTATTGAGATAGATATTAAATTAAAACAATAACTTGATTGTTTTATTATCCTTACATAGATCAAATTAGGGACTAATAGTTCGTGGTTGTAAAGTTCCTTTTGGCTTTTATATGCTGGAGAAATTCTGTTATAACTAGTTTTGCATGTCATAAGCTGTGTTAAGATTTGTTTACTCCTTTACAAATTCATTGAGTTCCTGAGCAAATTACTGATATTTTTACTGGCTTGTAAATGACTATATTTTCTCTTAAAAGTATTTTCAATTTTGCTAGATAGATGTTTTGAAATGAAATCCAATTTTCTTTGATTAAAAATATTCCAGTTATTTCTGTCATTTCTTATTTTTGATGAAACACCTTGTTCAATTCAAATTGGTGTTCTTTGTCATGGGATTTTTTCTTCTTTGCTATTTGTAAAAAAATATTTTTGTTGTTGGAGTTACAGAGTTTGATGACTTTTCAATGGTGAGTTGTCTAAGTTTTGGCCCTAATAGTTTCTTGTGAATTATGTCAGTAAGCATTCTCTCCCTTAATTATAGTCAATATGAAGAATTTCTCATATGTATTTTCATGTATTTTCTAAAGTATATTGGTCAGATTCTCTCTTTACATTTTTATTATAAGTCTATTAACCTTGATGTTTTCCCTTTAGACTTATCATCTAGACTTATCACCTTGCTTACAGAGCTTGCAAACATCTTCTAATTGGATAGTTTTTGACCTTTTTTTTGTTGTATTCTTCATTGCTTCTACCAGTCTTTCCTTTAGCAAAAAAAAAAAAAAATTATGAGTTAATCTATCATGTAATTTATACTCTCCACTGATATATCTAATCTATTGAATTTCATTTTCACTTTTATTTTTCTTTCTTTACTTTAGTATGTTTGTTACTTATATTAATGCATCTTTAAATAACTAATAGGTTTTTTATGAGCCATTGTTGATGATAATACATTTTACTTTCCATCTGGAATCCTTGCTTTTGTTTCATTTGCACAATATTTATCTATCTAATTGGAATTTTTCTTTTTATTTATTTCTTCATTACTTTCCTTGTTTTAAAGAGACATTTTAAAGTTTTTTTTAATTTCCTCTCTCTCTTTCTACATATGTATGTATATATATATATATATATATATATATGTAGCATTTTAATGGCTATTTGTTAGACTGTAGCCATACAAATGCTACAAATACATCAAGAGAGGAAATTAGAAACCAGTCAAAAAGGCTGACTTGCAGCAACATGGAATAGTGAGAGATTTATGACTAGTTTTTCAATTTTTGTGTGTGTTTAGAGGTTTCTAGCTAGCCGATCACTTTCCAGCTGTTTGTAGTTTTACTGATAGAAATCATTCATCTAACCAGCATTCCTCCTCAGAACACAGAACAACTTTCATGTTCTTGGGGAGGAAAAGGTCCATCAAGTAAAGACAGAAGACTGAGGCACAGAGAGGGATCTTGATTTACTTCAGATTGCACAGTCAGTCCACAATTCAGAAGAGGAAGTTTCATCTAAGCAGGTTCTTTCCAGGTGTTCCTGGCACATTTTTGCCCTCTCTTGAGGTGCAACACTTTGTCATGGGAAATATTACTAGATCGACCGTAATAATAAATGTCAGTGATGACCAAGGTGAAAATCTGTAGTTTAACAAGTGCTAAATTGTGATTATTTCATACTCGCAGAGCTTAACCTGCTCAAACGTCAGGGTTCTCTCATGTACTGCCACCCTTTCCGTCACAGCTTATACATGTAGCCTATAATAGCGATACACATAGGCTCCACTTATCAACGATTCATTTGCATCTCTCTTTCCTTGGTGCTGCCTGATCAAACGTGCTTCTCTTCTCCTGCCGTTTCAGAGGCAGCTGCGGGGTGTTTTAAGATAGTTTCCAGGACCGTGTCACAGCTTAAAATGGGGACCTCTTGTCTTTCTCCTCTGGCTTCTTTCCTTCACCACTAAATCTAACATTAGACCCAGCAGGCCTTGGCAAAGATGTTTTGGCCAGAAGCTGACATGACTGTTAATGAGCAAGACAGGGTTTCAGTCCAACAGTCGTCAAGGGCTGGCAGGTCACATATTTCACATACATTTCTTTAAAGGAAAAAGAGATTGAAGAGATCAAATTTGATTTTCAAAAAATGTCTTTGTGTTTAATGTTTACAAGAATATGAAATTCAAAGGGATGATTTGAATAGAGAAATAGCATAAATAAGGAAATGTTGCCTGCTGTAAAGGGAGGTTTGCAAGTTTAATAAAGGTGCTTCTTCGAAGTTATCCGAAAAGCCATTAAAATATCTTTTCCCGCCTGACAGCTTCCTCTTTAAGCTGACTGTTCTTCAGTGGATCTGTCTGATTCACAAATGCTTGGTCACTGACTGATTCAATATGAAAAGGGTGTACACTATTTCAAACAAGTCTCAGGAGAGTTCTGCTATAATTCTACTCATAGGCATCTTGAAGCGTTGTATAAAGAAGAATTTTTAGACTTTACCTGGGAAGATGCTGGCCATCATGCCTGATCTTGAAGCAGCTCACAGAAGGGACAGCCTGGTAACACACACAGTGGACTAAATACTGACTGGGGAATGAGAGGACTTGGGTTCAAATCCTCCCTTTCCCCTACCTGCTTCTAACGAAGAGTATCATCATGGACAAGCTATTTCAGTTTCCTGGTCTGTTAAATTAGAGATTTTAACTAGATGGCCTCTGAGGACACACCTTCCAGAAAGCCTGGGTTATTGTTCAGTTGCTTCAGTCATAGTCAGAGTTTCCTGACCCTCTTTGGGGTTTTCTTGGCAATGATACTGGAGTAGTTTGCCTTTCCCTTCTCCAGCTCCTTTTATACATGAGGAAACTGATTAAGTGAACTGCCCAGGATCACATAACTAGTAAGTGTCTGAAGTCTGATTTGAACTCAGGAAGATGAGTCTTCCTGACTTCACACTTGATACTAATTACGGTGCCTTCAAACTTCTTCAAAAATGCTTCAACATTCTTAATGAATTTAATAGGGTTTAGGAGACTAGCCTGAGATTTTGGCATATCTAGAGGATTGTTATTTGCTATTCTTTGTGTAATTGTGTAAGAAAAAAATGAGATCTCACGTGACTTTTGGAGACAGAATTTTCTTCAGCTTTCCTGACCACACTCTCCACGGGATTTTCTTGCCATTATGCACTAGATACTGGAGTGGTTTGCCATTTCCTTCTCCAGTGGATTAAGGCAAATAGAGGTGAAGTGACTTGTCCAGAGTCACATAGTCAGTAAGTGTCTGAGACCAGATTCAAACTCAGGTCTTCCTGACTCCAGATTCAGTGCTCTATTCACTGAGCCACCTAGCTGCCTCCTTCTGTCCGTGGAGAATAAGATGATTCCCTTTTACATAATTTGGAGCTGTATCCTGACCAATAGACTCTATAACATTCTAAAAATCCCAGCAAAAACTACTTAACTTTAATCAGGTCTGAAAGAAGCTCATCTTTATCACTTTTCCTTATGTGAAAAGTAATGGATCTATTTCCTCTGTTAGGTTTTTGTTTCTTTTGTTTTAACAAGAAAGTGGGGATGTGAGCTAAGTAGAAAACCCAATAAACAAAATTAGGTTGGGCAGGTTCGCTTCTGACTTCCAGAAGCAAATGCGATGTCTTTGGAGGATGCTGTTCAGGACCTTTGTATCTTAATTATTATCAGTTACTTTCTTAAATATGTTCTTAAAGGTGAATCAGTCACGCAAAGGTAAAATAACTTCCTGGAGTGAGGCTGACAAACATTCTAGCCTTTGCCGAACCACCCACCTACTAATAACAGGACCTTATCTTCACAGGGTCCTCTGAGGAAAAACTGGAGTGTGCCTCGACTGCCTTGCCGTTGGACAGAGGTGGCACTGAAACTCTGGTATCTGGTATCTTGACACTTACACCAGGTCTTTTTCTGTTGGACAAGCATCGCTTTTCCTGAAGTTGTTTCAGGGAAAACTCTTCTTTTCTCATGAAGTCATACATACGCATGCACATGTACAAACATAGTTTTCCCATATGTATTAAGACGATTTGTGGGTCCTTTTATTTTTGGTCCAGGTCTGTAAGTTTCCCAGAGTAGGGAACTCCTGGTATAAACACTCCCTGCACCTGTGCAGATTGCCAACATTTTTATAATTTGGGGTTTGGGAAAATGGCCCGGGGCACTCTTTCATTGACTTGCTGTGGTCATGTTGTGATAGCTGGTGGATGTCAGAATCAGTACTTGAACTCAAGCCTTCTTGACTTCAAGTTTAGGCATCTATGTGTTTTTACACACTCCCTCTCATCCTCTAATCTGAGCAAAAATAATGAGCACAATGGCATCTCTGAGAGAGCCTAGATTCCTAGCGGTAGCTAACAACAGAATAAACAAAGACTTTGATTAGCTGTTCTGGATGCAGATTTTCCATTTCCATCCTCAAGTTGATCTTTATTAATGTATTTCCCACTATGTAAAATAGATCCTTATATTCTGCAATTACCATTCTTTCCTAAAAATTTATATCTCTATTTTTTAATAATCCTGTTGCTTTAGGGCATAAAAACTCTACATTACTTCGTGAAATGCATAAGTGGCATAGGTGATAGAGTGCTTGGTCTGGAGTCAAGAAGACCTAAATTCTGTTCCAGCCTCAGATTGGGTGAGCTACTTAACCTCTGTTTGCCTCAGTTTCTTCAGCTGTAAAAAGGGAGCACCTACCTCCTGAGATTGTGGTGAAGATCAAATGAAATAATATGGGTGAAGTGCTTAGCACAGTGGCTGGTGCATTGTGGGCACTTAATAAGTATTTCCTCTTCTGCCCCCTGAAATAGACAAATTCATCAATCAACACGTATTTATTGGGCACCGACTATGTGTCAGACGCTGTGTTAGATTTTGAGGAAACAAAGACAAAATGAAGTAGCCCCTGCCCTCAGAGAAACTTGCATTGTATTGAATGCAAAGGTGAAAAGGGGAGGCAAGTGAAGACTCCTGGAGACATCTGCACTCATATCTGTTCAGAATTCAAAGAACTGGACTCACCCATCTCCCTCTTTGGTGTCCAAGCCTTCTCTACCCCCTGAGAATCATGCCGTGATGCCGGCTTTCCCCCAGGAACCCCTTGCCTCTCTGTGCTCCAAGCTTTTGAATCTGTCGCCTGTAAAATGAGTAGTTTGGACTAGCCGGCCAGGTGGACGTCCCTTTCTACTCTAAAACTCCATCATTCACCTATGGTTGATGTCTGATCCATCCATGATGGCCTCACAGTGTCAAGTTTTAGGGATAATATTCAAAAGCTCTGGCATACAGGAGGTAGAAGGGAACATGATCAGTAATTGCCTTGCTCTATCCCTCATGGGGCAGAAGAGTGCTGAGGATTCTTTCTGTTTAATAAGGAAGTCAGAAAGTCAATATAAGCAAAAGGACAGAGGTCTAGAGATGGAGCATCCTTTTAGGCTCCTTTGTAGTCAGTGTAGATGACAACCATTTTTATGCCAGGGGCCAACAGCTTCATCACAACAGTATCAGTCAGACCTTCAGCTTACACCTTTAAGGAGTGCCAGCTCTTTTCACCTCATGGGGACCTGCAGCAGAGAGTGGAAGGTGGTCCACAGCGCCTTCCCTAAGTAATCGAGCCTCTTAAGTTCAGTCTTTGCCTCTCCACCAACAGGCAATCCTAAAAATGTCCAGTGAATCGAGATTGGACCCTCCCCAGGAAAGGTGTGGGGGGCTGATCGCTACTAGCCTACTTCCATGTGACCTTGGGCCCTTTCCCTGGGATCTCCCAGTGTGAAATCCAAGGATGGATTGCTTTTCAGCAATACCAAAAGAAAAGAGGGCATTTGTTTGTACAGCAAATGAAAAGGATGCTGACATGGAGACGTTTAGCTATGTGGGCTGTCTAAGTCCTACAACAGAAGCATCCAGACATTCAGAACATGGACGTCTTTCCCCAACGCTCCCAATATCCGTAACTGTGAAACGCCAGTGCAACTGAAGCGCTGGGATCAGAGAGGCCGTTTGCAGGAGACTATGAGACCGGAGATGCCGGGCTCGGAGCTGGAGACTGATCCCGAGGCAGAGCCAGGCTCGCGTTAGCGTCTCCGCTTTCCCATACTAGCCCTCAGCATCAGTACCCCTTCCACCGCATCCCCAGGACTGTTTGCCATCTTCTGCCAGAGGTGCTGTTCTTCACCTTGAGAATCCATCCAATCCACCTCCTTTCCATGACTTAGACCTGAGAAATGGAAGAGGGTCAGTTTCTACAGGGTGCCGGTGGGTAACTCGTCAGTCAGTTTAAAAGTCTTATTGTTCTTCTCATTTCTCCTTGCCACGTTTACTCCCACCCCTACTTTACTCACTTGATATATCCCTCTAAGGGGGGATAAAAAGTCTTTCCTTCCAATGTACTGGTATACCGATTCTTCAGTATAGTGTAGTTGCTCATTCTAAAGGATTTGTCATTTGGGCTCTCGGCCACATCTCTTAAAGGATAATAGGCTGGGAGCAGCAGGGTAGCTGAGTGGTTTGAGACCCAGGCCTGCAGATGGGAGGTCCTGGATTCAAATCAAGCCTCACATACTTCCTAGCTGTGTGACCCTGATCAAGTCACTTAAGCCTCATTGTCTAGTCCTTACTTCTCTTCTGCCTTTTTATTACACAGTATTGATCCTAAGATGGAAGTTAAGGTATTTAAAAAAAAACAACAAAGAATAATAGGCTAGAGAAATCTAAGAAGGTGAAGCTTCTATTCAATACCTAGAGATTCTTTATTCTAGTTCTTTTTCTTGACTTTCTTGGGTATGGTATAACCTGCATTCAAATTTGGCAGTAACATGATGATTTGCCAAACAGACAATTCTTGGCCATGTCTCACAAAGAATCAAAGTTTTGGGATTAGAGACAACTTAAAGAAATTGTCTAGTTCAACATCATCATTTTATAAATGAGGAGAATGGCCCAGGGAGAGGTTAAGTGACTTATTCAAATTCACACAGATAGTGTCAGCCATGGAATACAAATTCAAGACCTCGGATTAAATTTGCCCCTGAAAGGTAGTGATCTAACTAGGCATATGTAATTAGTAAGCTGCAGAGATGGCTTTCAACACTTAGGCTAAATCTATGGTGACTCTATCTAGCATTTTTAACTACTGTCACCCCAAAGTTCAAAAAACACACATAGAGACAAGGAAAAAATATCTAGCAGCATTTTCCTCATTCTTCCTGGTCCCTGTCTCTCACTGCTAGTCCTCATCACTATCTCTTTAAGGTTTCCAGGAAGTTTACTTGACAGTTCATGCCCTTTCTCCTTCACATTCTCTCTCTAGGTGATAGTGCAGAAAATTAATATCGAATTGTGATATTTTTATGGAACAATTTCCCTTTTGGCCCCCCAAGAATAGTTTGATTTGAAAACTGAAACAGTTTCTGTCCCTCAGACTATGAAACTAGGTTGATTACTCCCTTTTGTTGAGATCTATGTTGAGGATAACAAGATTTCATGCAGGGCTGAGCCCCTTGAGAGAGATTATGTAATGAAATCAGCCAGCTCATGATGCATTTTGGAATACGGAGATCCTGTCACCAAAAGGGCTTGCTAGTGTCCTTAAGACCCACCTCTTCCTGTGATGAAGTAATAAGAAGGAGGTCTCTGAGCCCACCTTAGTGACTATTTACCAATCAGAAATGTCTTGGGATGTCCAGGTGAGAGACTGAGTGATGACGCCACAAGGGGTATATATTGCTTTGTCTGGGAATTTCCTGGTCTCTTTTGTGGCAGCCTGGCAGAGCTCTCCTGCTCAGTTGTTTGCATTTGGCCCTGATCTCTGCTGTGCTCTGCCTGACGGGGCACTCTTTGGTGTCCATTCAGACTGTGGAGGGAGTCCACTGACTAGTATAGAATTTCTTGAGTGGCTGATTAATAAGCTAATTTTAAAATGAAGAAATACTACTCTCGAGATTTCAGTTATTACAATAACAGGTAGCTCAGCTAGAAGCAACTTAGCCCTATTATTGAAACCGTCTTCCCATGGCTGCTTCAGTTGTGCTGGATTCAGCATCTTCTTTCAGCTCAGCATTAACATGGGTAGAATTATCCTGGACCAGTTTTCAGCGCATGGTCCCACTCAAGCTCTCCAGGAAGCCCTGTTATCCCCACACTTTCCATCTAATGAAACTAAGTAGACAAAGACTTTCATTTAGAGAATTTGGAGGGAGCCTTCCTATACCAACTCATGGAGCCAGAATAAAGAACCAGTCACTTACCACTGCCAGAGTTTAATCGAACACCTCCAAGAAATATATTACTAGAGAGAGCCTCTTTGTCCCAGACTGTAAGCTCTAGGCAAACATTCTTTATATCCTGGGGATCCAGACCATTGAACCAGAAAGTATGATTCCACTGGGGGTTAACATTCTTCTTGATTACAGGGGTTTTGTGCTTGGTGGCTTTGGTGGTATCAGGAAGTAGATACCTGGAGGGGAAAACACAAATCACAAAATCAACCAGAGGAGAGAGGTGTCCACATATCTTTTGTCATTTGGTTTTCTCATGCGATTTTTTTCCATGTTTATTCTTCAGTGCTCCTAACACTGACCTAAGCTTTGGTCCCAAAATACCTGGTTTACTTTGGCTTTTCATTTGCAGTATAGCTTCTTTCTTGAGTTTGGAAAGGTAGTAAACGTCTTTGTTTACCCTCTCCAATCTTGCTCCCATCCATTCCTTCTATCAAGAATGGGAACATTAAACTTGTAAACTATGTTTGATTTTATCAGATTTTGTTTTGTGGGTGTCTAGTAAGTTCCCCCAAAAAAGTTTGTGCTGTCTCTCTTTTTCTTTTTATTTAAAATTCAAAATTCTTTTAAAATCAGTTTAATTTCTAAGTCTAATTGGTTACAGAAAACTTGACTTCTCTTTTCTAAGCAAGAAAAATGTCCCTTATTATTCATGTAACACAAATGTAAAAAAACAATAATAAAATTGATGTGCTGCAGGAGATGTCTAGGTCTTTTCTATACTGTCCCAATGGGAAACATCCCCCCTCTCTCCCTCTGTCAGAGAACACAGCTCAGGCTTGCCTGGATGGATGGGGTGCCTCAAATTAACTTTCCTTGCCTATGAGACTGTACCCCTTGTATTTATAAACAATCAATCAGAGGATTTCCCTGATTAGCCTACTGAAGGTAAAGAGAGACCACCTCACTAGCAAGGTACAGACATGCCCGGTGAATGAAACATTTCTTACTTCATACAAAGCACTATGCTAAGTACTGATGTTACAAAAAGAAAATGTGAGCTCTTGAAGAGCTCGCATCCTTGTGGGGAAGACAACACCTATGGAAGGTTTCAGCTGCAAATTAGGGGGGGAAATTCCTTGATTGTTAGGGTTCTGCAGCAGAGTAGATAGCAATATCTCTTCTTTAATGTCACCTCCACAGAGCATATCTCCGAAGAGTAGAAGACGTGTTGACTACATTCACCCAACGATGATTGGATAGGATTTGGTTGGATCAGCTAAATGTTACTGTGCCAGGTCTGGAGTCAGGAAGACTCATTTTCTCAGTTTGGATCTGACCTCAGATACTTACTAGCTGTTTGACCCTAGTCAAGTCATTTAACCTCATTGGCCTCAGTTTCCTCATCTATAAAACGAACTGGAGAAGGATATGACAAACCACAGAAAATCCCAAAATGAGTCATGAAGAGTTGGACACCACTGAACAACAACAACTTCTGAGATATCCTGCCTAAGACTGAGGAGATTAGAGAGTTTCTTGAAATTTCCTTTAATGACTTCAACTCAGATTAGACTCAAGAGACTGGGGTTTAGGGTAACATATCCTGACTTAATGGCTTATGAGATTCCCATTAGAATTTAAGCTCTTTGATGTCAGGGAATGGGGTGGTTGTTTGTTTTTATCTACAGACTAGCACAGATGGTTCCTTGCTCACTTGGGTGACACAAGAAGCTTGTTGAAATGAGTTGACTTCATCTGATGTAAACTGGTGATAGAAATGCTTGCAATAGATGATTTAGAGGACTGTGAGGAAAATACCTTTTACACTTTCGAGTGCTCTGTAGGTAAATACAGTGTCCTAAAAGCCAGTGCAGCCTGAAGTCACTAAAGCATAAAGCTTCGCTTGTAGTTCTTATTTTATTAGTATTGCTCTGATACTCCCTGAGACTGATTCTGCAACAGTCCTGTAGTGAGTAGTGTAACCCCATTTACGAAATCAAAATATTGAGCATCCTTGGAATCACCTGGCTCTTCCTGTAGGTCCAGGACACCTGACTAGCCTCAGAGAACACAGAAAAGTCTAGCCATAATTACCTCCACCACTGAGATCAAGCGAAAGCATCTGAGAGGGCTAAAGTAGCCTCTTTCATCTCAGGAGCTTCCTGGAATAGTGGCTTGTCATTCCTCTCCTCTAGCAAAATGCACCAAAGCTCTTCCATCGCAATAATAACTATAGTCGGTTTAGTTAATAAACTTCTCTCTACTATTACTCAGTTACATGGCTGGCCTGTTCCTGCCTCATAACCTTCTCTACTGGTGTTAAACTCAAATGGATCTCTGAACTCCACATATTGACTTTTGTTATTATTGTTGTTCAGTTGTTTCAGTCGTGTCTGACTCTTCCTGATCCCATTTGGGGTTTTCTTGGCAAAGATACTGGAGTGGTTTGTTATTTCCTTCTCCAGCTCATTTTACAGATGAGGAAACTGAGACAAACAGGGTCAAGTGACTTGCCCAGAATGATATAGCTAAAATCTGAGGCTGGATTTGAACTCAGGTCTTCTTGATTCTAAGCCCTGTCCTCTATCCTTTAGCTGCAAGAACATGACAAATTAGCACGATCTATGTTATATTGTGTTTTTATTTATTTTGTTAAACACTTCCCAATTATATTTTACTCCGGTTCTGGCTGCACTCAAGTTTTGCAGGCTTCTTATATGACTTTGGACCCTTCACTCTGGTCTCTATGATCCAAAGCCTCTATCTCTACAATAGACCTGTTTACCTAGGAGGCAGCTTATGGGATGGAGTGCTGGGTCTACAGTCAGGAAGACCTGAGTTCACACCTGGCCTCAGACACTTGTGTCACTGTGTGACCCCACACAAGATTTTACCCTTTGTTTGCCTTAATCCACTGGAGAAGGAAATGGTGAATAGCTTCGGCATATTTGCCAAGAAAATCCCGTGGACAGTATAGATGGATTTTGCATCCTTTGTCTTCCCAGTATTATTTCCCAGAACAAAACATGAAGAAGGAAAGCCCTGTTATACATCACACACTCCGAGCATACATACTGCATGTTGCCAGAACCAAATGATAATTGAATGTGATGAAAATCCATTACACTTAGAAACTTTCTCTTCCTCTTCCTCTCAGTAATGAAGTGCAAGCCCACAGGGACATTCTGCCAGCCCTGAGCTCTCTGGAGATGATCACTATTGAAATATGTTGCCAACAGAATAAATACTTCCTGTTGCAAAACACAATCAAATCGAAGTAGAGCCGCTTGCACTAAAGGCTAGTCCTTTATTAGGTAGAAGTTGTAAACATGCACTTCTGGTATTCTGATTTACGTTGAGTGGTGCTTGTCCTTCCTCCTTGCTCTATTTCTCAGACCTGTGATTGCATTTCTGAGTTTCTAAACTTCTTTTGTGTTGTCTGCTGGCCTTTGTGATTTCATCTGCAGCTTCTGCAAAACTCCCCCCAAATTCCCGTTTAATTGCCTATGCAATATATAGAAATCATGATGGCGAAAATCAAAATATGGAAAGGAAACCTGTATAAACTCTTCTGTTTAGCTTTTATTTTTAACCCTTACTTTTCACATTGGAATCAATACTGTGCATTGGTTTCAAGGCAAAAGAGCGGTAAGGGCTGGACAATGGAGATTAAGTGACTTGTCCAGGGCCATGCAGCTAGGAAGTATCTGAGGCCCAATTTGAACCTAGGACTTCCTCTCTAGGTGTGACTTTCAATCCACCGAGCCCCTCCTTAGTTTTTAAAGCCCTGGACAGCCTGACCCCAATCTGTCTTTCCAGACTCACAGTCCTTCTTCCCCTTCCCACACGTGGTGATCCAGCCACACTAGTCTTGTCTCCATTCTTTACACATGGCCTTCCATCTTGTCTTTGCAATGGCCATTCCCCATGTCCAGAATGCATTCCTTCTCCCTCTCTCGCACAGAATCCCTTTCTTCCTTCAAGTCATTGCTGAAGTCACTGACTACAGGAAGTCTTTCCCAATCACTCCAACTGCTACTTCCCTTCTTCTCTAACCAGTCTATTTTTACTCTCTAAACACACATATGTAGTAGTTGTCTGCCCTATTTAGGGGAAGGAGTAAGCTTCCTAAGAGCTTTGAGGGATTGTTCATTTTTTAAAAAATGTAAATCCATACTACTTAGAACAATTCTTAGTACATAAGAGTCGATGCTTAATAAGTGCTTATTTTTGGATAGTGTAGCAATGGAAAATAAAGGGTGCAAGGAATGATAGGCAGGGGCTTGAGATCAGGATCTTCCTGAGCCACAATTCTGACCCAACCAGGCTTAGAAAGAGTCTTACCTCAAGCCCCTGTCCATCATTCCTTGCACCATTTTTTTTCTATTACTACAATGGGTAGGAGAGTTGGTTGGAGTGACTCAGAGGAATTGACTTCTCCATAGGGCTGGTTGAATGAGAAAAAGGACTTGAATACAGGTTTTTCTGACTAGCTCGCTACCCACTAAAGTATCTCTTGATTCCACTAAGGGATAAGGACAAGACCTGGGAATTCACTGATGTTAGGTACTCCCACATGAGGAAATTCTAGTAATGCAGGTCAACACCTTCTCTGCCCTTTATCATCTTGGAGAGGTGCTGGAGAGTATTGAGAAGTTAAGGGACGTGAACTCCACTCTCCTTGGTTTTGAGGTCAGCACTCTATTCCCTTCATCATCCTGTGAAATACTATGGTTAGATGACTGTAACATATTTATGTGGTGTCTAAAGTTCTCAGAACTTTGCTTATAGCAGTTCTTTGAAATATGATGCGAATATTACTACCTTCATTTTACAGACGAGGAAAGTGAGGTTCACAGGAATTAAATGACTTTCCCATCTAATTGCCATATCTGAGAGTTGACACAAAGACGAATGCTCATTTCACTATTCACTTAATTATAAGTATTTCAAGGAGGCAGTTAAGTGGTGAAGCAAATGGTGTGCTATGGAATGTGCTGGGCATGGGATCAGAAAGGTCTGAACTCAAATTTGGTCTTAGGTACTTAATTCGTTGTGTGATTCTTGGCAAACCATTTAACCTGTCTGCCTCAGTTTCTTCAGCTATAAAACGGGGATACGAGTAGCACCTACCTCCCGGGGTTGTTGTGAAGGTCAAATGAGATCATATTCGAAAAGTGCTTAAGAACAGTTTCTATGACATAATAGTATTTAATCTCTCCCTCCTTCCTTCCTCTATTATACATTCTTTTTTTGGGTGGGGAGGGAGAAATCTAAATATATTGGTATAGAGAAGTCTCGGTGAGACAAATCCCCCATTAGCAGTCTCTGATCTGCAATTTATACTCTTAAAGAGAGTTATCTTGTGGCACTGAGCAGTAAGGAAACTTAACCCAGGCCATTCAACTAGCAGGTACTGAGTGGCAGGATTTGAACCCAGGGCTTCTTGACTGAGACCAACAGCATTCTATTCACTACTCCAAGAAGTACATATAGTAGATGCAGAAAAAATGTTTTCTTAATGATTACCTGAAATTACACACACCAGACTTACCCTTTCACAAAAGTGTCAGAAGTGCCTCCTGACTTCACTGCTGTCAAATTTTTGGCTTCTTTGATCAAGACTTCTAATAGACCCCCAGAGGGCAAAGAAGGCTCTTTCTTCTTTCCCTTTTTAAAGGTCTTCTTTCCTACATCAACCATCACAAGAAAAGAAAAAGGATTTTCCAAAAAATGCAAAAGAAAATATTCAAAGTGGCAAATATAGAACACACATACACGTTTATACCGATAGATCCTTTTTAGGGAGAATAATGAAACCCTCAAAGTGGCTCCAAGATCATGAATTTTTACTTTTCAAAATCATAGTTATTTAAACTATGGTCATTGGTTCCAGCCCAATAGAGATATGCAGAGAGAATTCGAATAAATTCATCATTCGTACTGACTGGGACCTGGCTGTACACCTACAGAGAGCTATAAAGAGCCCAACTTTATGCTTAGCGATGTTTGCTGCCCCCAAGGTCTTCTAGTGCCTGTGACTTTTCGTTTGAAGAAAATGAGAACAAAAATGTTTCTGCCACTTGATGTAATATCTAGGCTCAACGGATCTAGACCTGAAAGAGACCTTAAAAATCAGCTCATTTTCTATATGAGGAAATTGGGGTAAAAGGGATAGTCATATAGGGAGTAAGTAATAAATAGATCAAGAATTCAAAACTTGCTCCTCTGACTTCATGACCTGTGCTTTTCTCACTAAGCCATACTCATTCCCATATTTCAGAGGGGGAGGATGATCCCAAAATGAAGGTCCAAAAGGAGGCAGCTGGGAAATGGAATTATGCATATGGGACACAGCCACTCCTCAGACTGGAGAATAATACGAAAGTACAGAAAATAGGGAAGTCTAGAAAATTTAGAGGGAAATGGCCATCTTCAAATATTGACTAGACCATTTCACAACGAGAGCTATTCCACCTTGTTCCAAAGGGCAGAACTAAGATTAATGGCTAGTTATGCCCTATCTGCCTTACTTTCTAATTTGTAAAATGAGCTGGAGAAGGACATGGCAAACCACTCCAGTGTTTTTGCCAAGAAAACCCCAAAATGTAATCATGAAGAATCACAAGGCAACAATAACAAAATGTTCTTAAAGCTTAGGTCTGACTATGCCATTACCCTGCTCAATTAATTCCCATAAATTCTTGCCCTGTGATCAAATGCAAACTTCTCTGACATTTGAAGTCCCTTACAACTTGGCTGCAACTTGACTTTTCAGACTTCTACTTGACTCCTCGTTCATGCTGAGAACTGACCCAACAGGTCTACTTGCAATAGACTGTGGAGCCAACCCCCCCCTTCTCCAATTTCTACTGAAACTAACAGTCCTGCTGTCTCCCTCATCCCCCCACCTATCCCAGCACCTGTAACAAAGCCTCAGTAACGCCTGGTAGAAAACCAGGACCTTCCTGTCAGGCCTGGACACATGACCTCCCAAATGACTGACCAGCAGCCTGGGAATTTCCCCCTACCCCAGAGATGAGGTTCCATGAGGTTGGTCCAGGTAACTCCCCTGAATCAGTAGAGACAATCCAAGTTACCTCATCCCTGACCACCACCCTATAAAGGCGACACCTCTCTCCACTCAGGTAGAGACTCAGCAGCCATCTTTGCTGGTACTGATCTCCCCACTCACTGCCCTTTCCCCCATTCCCCTCCCCATTCCCAGAAGGGGCTGCAGCCACCTCTTCTGGTGCTGAGCCCCTTTCCCTCAGTGCTCCTTCCGTCTGGTCCCCCTTTGCCCCTCCTTTCCTACAATAAAGCTTTGTTATGTCCCCACACTCTTGTCTCATTAGTCTCTTGGTTGGACCCCCCTAAGTCAGCACTGACATTTACGATTCCTCATACATGAGGAATTCATCATCGATTCCTGTGCCCTTTGCACATGCTTCTGCCTCACGTCTACCTTCTGGCGTCTTTAGCTTCCTTCAAAGCTTAGCTTAGGTACGACCTCCTACGTGGGATTTTTCCTGATCTCTCCACATACAAATACTACCGCTTCACTGTCCCACCTTGATATTTAGAAATAGATAGTTGATTTCTCAATGACCACTTCTTTGAGCAAAGGAGTAACCAGCCTTTCCCATTTACTAAAGAAGTGAGCACCAATATGGCCCCATTCAGAAACCACAATGAATGGAATGAAGTGCCAGAGTTTCTAATCTCCATCAAATATAGTCTAGGATCTCCAGGCATTAAGCATCTCTCATTGCTTTGTACTGGGGTAATAGTAGGGTAGTCAATTTAGTGAGAAAGCTTTTCAGAAAGACTACTAGTCATGACAGGACTCAAATGCAATATTTTACTGATTCACTGGAGAAAGTCTAAAATAAGTAGCTTGCCCAGTCATTATCTTCTGTTCTCATTGACAAAGAAATAAGTGGCCTTGTCTGGCCTCGTGCAATAGAAACTGAACCAGGAGATAGGAGATCTAGGGTCTAGTCTTGGCTTTTTCCACTATTCTGTTGATTTTGAGAAAGTAATTTGATCTTAGTTCTCACCTTTGTAAAATGAGGAGATTTGACTAGATTATCTTTAGGTTTTTTGAATCCTTTTTTAAAAAAGAATGGAATTGTTTAATCTTATTGTTTATTTATTATTAACATTCTTTTAAAATGATTTTGAGTTCCAAACGAATTTTCTCCTTCCCTCCAGCCCCTACCCATCTCATTGAGAAGGCAAGCACTATGATATCAATTTTACATGTGTTATTCAACACAAGTTATTTACATGTATTATTCAATACAAGTTATTCAAAACACATTTCCATATTTTCCATCTTGCAAAAACAAAGCAAACTAAAAATACCCCCAAATTAAAAAAAAATTACACTTCAATTTGAGTTCAGAGTTCATTGGTTTTCTCTTTGGAGATAGTTAGCATTTTTCATCATGAATCCTTTGGAATCCCTGTGGGTCATGGTATTGACCAGAGTAGGTAAGCCTTTCACAGTTGATTATCATTACACTTATTGTTGTTATTTTGTATAATGATCTCCTGGTTCTGTTCACTTCATTCTACATCAATTCATATAGACCTTTCCAAGTTTTTCTGAAGCCATTCCCTTTGTCATTTCTTATAGCACAACAGTATTTCATCACAATCATATACCAATTTGATCAATCATTCCCAATAGGCATCCCTTCAATTTCTAAGTCTTTGCCACTGCAAAAAGAGCTGCTATAAATATTTTTGTGCATTTAGGCCCATTTGCATCTTCCTTGATCTATTTGGGATACAGACCTAGTAATAGTGTTAGGTCAAAGTGTATGCACAGATTTATAGCCTTTTGTACATTGTTCCAAATTACTCTCCAGAAGGATTGGACCAGTTCGCAACTCTATCAATAGTGCACATCCCTATTTTTCTACGTCTTCCCCTCCGCCCCCCAGCATTTGTCATTTTCCTTTTCTTTCAAGTTAGGCAATCTGATATTGTGTGAGATAGTACCTCAGAGTTGTTTTAATTTGCATGTCTCTGATTATTAGTGATTGAGAGTCTTTTTCATATTACTATAGATAGCTTTGATTTTTCTTCAGAAGCTGCTTTTCATATCATTTAACCATTTGTCAGTTAGGGAATGGCTTTTATTTTTAGAAATTTGACTAGGTTCCTCATATATTTGAAAAATCAGGCTATCAGAGAAAATTGCTATAAAAATGTGTGCTGTTATTTCATTGTCTATATCTTTTAGCAAAATGTAGTTTCCCTGTTTATCTCTTTAAATTTGGTTTATAGAAGCCTTTGCTTTATCTGGGATCATATTTGCAATCCCTGCCTTTTTAAAAAACCTCAACTGAAACACAATAAATTCAGTTCTAGCCTCTTATTTTAACTCTGTATGTGTCTTTCCATTTCAAGTGTCTTTCTTTTAACCAACATCTTGTTGGATTCTTGTTTCTAATTCATTTTGCTATATGCTTCCATTTCATGAGTAACTTTATCCCATTCCCATTCACAATTATGATTGTTTATTTCTCCCCATCCCAATTTTTTGTTTATTCTTTTTTTCTCTAATTTTATCCTATCCCTCCTCAAAAGTCTTTTGCTTCTGACCATTTCCTCCCTTAATCAGTCAACTTTTATCACCCCCATCCCGACTTTGGTTATCCTCTTCCCTTCCTTATTCCCTTTTGGGCAACACACACACACATTATTCCCTCTTTGAACTAATTATGATGAGAGTGAGGAGAGTGACAATTCAAATATTGTCCTCCCCATTTCCTCATCCTCTGCAAAAGCTCTTCCTTTTGTACCTCTTCTTTGTGAGATAATTTCCCCCTCTCTTACCCTTTTCATTTGATGCATCTTTTTTTCTCACCTTAATTTTTAGATCATCCCAATCTAACTTACTCACATTTATCCCTCCATTTATATAGAGTCCTTCTACCTATTCTAATAATGATAAAGATGATACATGTATCATCTTCACATATAGGAATGTAAACAGTTTGATCTTATTTAGTTGCTTATGAGTTCTCTTTCATATTACACTTTTTTGTTATTCTTTTAATTTTGTTTAATTGTGTCTATGTCTCATGAAGTCATTAGCTTCTACTTGCCCAATTTTAATTTCTAAAGAATTATTTTCTTCAATAAACTCTTTTTTCTTTTGACCAATTCTGCTTTTTAATAAGTTATTTTCTTCAGTGAGTTTTCATGCCTCCTTTATCATTTGGTCACTTCTATTTTTAAGATGCTATTTTCTTCAATATTTTAGTGCCTTTTTACCAAAATATTAATTATTTTTTTCAAAATTTTGTTGCATCACTCTCATTCTGCTCCCCCACCCCACAACTTTTTTTTTCTACCACTCTTATCTCCATCTTTAACTCTTCCAAGAATTCCTGTTGGATTTGTGTCCACTTTGTATTTTTTTTCTTTGAGGCTTTGGTTATAGCAGTTTTCACATTGTTGCCTTCTTCTAAGTTTGTATATTGAACTTCTCTGTCACCATAGTAGATTTTTATTTTCAGGTTCTTTTTTTGGTGTTTGCATTTGCCAATACCTCCAATCCATTTTTCTCATAGCTGTCAAATTGATATTTCTGCAGCACAGGTCTGATTAAGTCAGTCTCTTATTCAAAGAAGCTCTAGGGATAACTTTGGCTTATTGGATAATGTACAAATGCCTCTGACTTTTAAAGACCTTTCTCCAAAATACTTTTCCACGTTATGGCATGTTACTTTGTAAACTGTTGTTCTATTGTTTCAATTATTCTTCATGTTCAGTTCTTCATGATCCCATTTGGGATTTTCTTGGAATTGATACAGGTATGGTTTGCTATTTCCTTCTCCATCTCATTTTAAAGATAAGGAAACTAAGGCAAATAATATTGAGTGACTTGACCCAAGTAACATAGCTAATACGTATCTGAGGCTAGATTAGAACTCAGGAAGGTAAGTTTTCCTTGATCCAGGTTGAGCATTCTAACTGCAACACCCAGGTGCCCAATAAATACTGCACATTCCCACAAATTTGGCTTACTTGCTATTCTTGTGTATGACATTCTCCTCACTCCAGGAAGATTCTGTCTCCCATATCTATCTTACCTCCATTTTGTAGAATTCTTAGCTTCTTTCAAATTTCAATTCAAGTTTTACTTTCCACAGGAAGTCTATACAAATTCCCCTAAATGCTAGTGTTCTCCAAGAAATTGCTTTGTGAATATTTTAGATGTAATTATCTAGATATAAGCTATTCTTGACAAATAGGATATGTTTCATCAGAACCCTGTGCCAGAAAGTACTTGGCACATAATAAATCCTTAATAAATACTTGTTCAATGAATGACTTTTGGAATGAACTTACTTTCATAAAAGGGTAGAGTTACCCCTTGAAAATCCATGTAAAAATTGTGGGCCCTCTCTTTTGTACCATAGGAGAAGTCTGAACTTTTCTTTTTTAATTTACATTATTAAACAATAAAATACATAATAAAAAGTAATATTACATACATAATAGTACATGTGTCTTATACATGAATTATGAAAATTTTAAAGATATTTCTACATTTCTATCCTTTGTCATATGCCGGCTTTCATGTTCATTTAGGAAACTAACTTTTTACTTATTTTAATATTAAAAAAGAAATTATTTGGAATTAAAAGGTAACATATGTTGATATTCTATAATATTATGCATATAGTTTATACAGTTCTGTGTTTCTAAGCCTTTTTTGTGTCATCTGCTACCCTTTGTGTGTGTGTAACTTCTGTAAAACTCCTCCCAAATTCCCATTTAATTTCTTATGCTGACCTCTGAAATAGCAAAACTGCAATGGAAAAAGTTGTGATGTGGAAGGGATGCCTATATTCTGTTTCTTTTTTTGGATAATCCATCTTAGTGTGTTTTTTCCTTTAGTAAAATTTCAGTCACCTCCAGTGGTTTTCTGTTATTTCCAAGATCAAATATAAAATCTGTTTTGGTCTTCAAAGTCCTTTATAATTGGGCCTCCTACTTCCCATTCTTTAAAGTTTATTTACGCCTATCTGCTTACGTTTCAGAGACATGGCCACCCTGCTCTTCCTCACAGGAAATAGACTTCATTCACTTTTTCATGTGCTAGTGTCTCCCCTTTGCTGGATTCAATTTATCCTGCATATATCTTGTTTTTACTTAGAGAAAAGGGATAAAGGAAACACACATTTATTAAGTACTGACTGTGTTCCTGATGGACAGTGAGGTGGTACAGTAGATAGGTCTGAAGTCAGGAAGACACATTTTCCTGAGTTCAAATCCAGCCTAAGACACTTACTATCTATGTGATCCTGGGTAAGCCACTTATCCCTCTTTGCCTCAGCTTCCTTATCTGGAAAATGAGTCAGAGAAGTAATTGGTAACCACTCTAGTATCATTAGAATAAAGGGAACATTGAGGGGAATGGGGAAAATACAATGCTTTCAGTATGGAAACAGGGAGGGAAGTTGCCTGTGAAAACTGAATCAGATATCCGTAGACCTAGGTCTCAGTCTTGAATTCACTAATCTTCTCTGTGATATTATGTTGCACTGAGCCACTGGCACGATCTATATAGATGGATCTTGTAGCAGCTGCGATTTCCTGAGCTCAAGGCTATGCTTGTTTGCTATACCCCAAGAATGAATGTAGCAAAAATTCACTATAACAATTTTTAAAAGGTCAAATAAGATAAAAAAAAGAGATGATTTTTCCCATAAGAAATATCTGTCCCTTTGCAAATGAATATTGTCATTCTATTATCCTACCCAAAGGTTTATAATTATCCTAATTCCAGAAGTTTTGAATAATCTTTGAAAGTTATGCTTAAGCTTTCAGAAAACAGTGTATCTGGCGAATGTAATCAAATTGGATCTTACCTTGAAGCTGTCCTAGTGGGAGCGTTAGGTTATTTTCAGGGGGAATGTAGCGTAAGACTACAGTCAACTCTCCTTTGTATTGAAGGCCAACATCTGGTGCAAACTCAACCTGGTACAAGGGATACACAGAAAGAAAAGGAATTCAGTGTTTCTCAGTTACAGTTTTCAACTTATTATTTTATATTGGCTGATTTGGCTTGATTATTGACTATTCTTCTTGTGGTTATGAGTAGCATCTATTTTACATGAGTTAGACTTCCTTCCTTCCTTCCTTCCTTCCTTCCTTCCTTCCTTCCTTCCTTCCTTCCTTCCTTCCTTCCTTCCTTCCTTCCTTCCTTCCTTCCTTCCTTCCTTCCTTCCTTCCTTCCTTCCTTCCTTCCTTCCTCCTTTTTTTCCCTTTCTCCTTACCTTCCATTTTTGAATCAATACAATGAATCAGTTCCAAGACAAAAGAGCAGTCAGGGCTAGGCAATGGGGCTTATATGACTTGCCCAGGGCCAAACAGCTAGGAATTATCTGAGGTCTGATGTGAACTCAGGATTTCCCATCTCTGTTTCTGGCTCTCTATATTGTATTCCCTGAAGTAAATATTTGAATTACCTACAAATAGAAGTAAGGGAAGAGTCCTTTTTTGGCCTTTTCTTTAATAGTTACCTAGATTTTTTTAAAGCCCTTACCTTCCATCTTAGAATCAATACTGTGTGTTGATTCCAAGGCAGAAGAGTGGTTAAACCCTAGGCAATGGAGGTTGAATGACTTGCCCAGGGTCACACAGCTAGGAAGTGTCTGTGTCCAGATTTGAACCCAAGACCTTCTATCTCTAGGTCTAGCTCTCAATCCACTAAGATACCCAGCTGCTTCCAAGTTTCCTAGATTTGGACAGCCTTCCTAGGCTACACTTTTCTTTTTCCTTTCTAAGGCAAGATAAGCTAGAAGAGTTTCTAAACTAGAGGAAAAACCTTGACTAGGGTCATTAGCAGTACTTTGTGGAAAGAGAATAATAAGAAATTACCCACAGCCTGTCACCAAGGAAGATTTTTCCAAAGAGAAGCTTCCTGGTTTCACTCCTATGGATAGCTATATACTCATTAAGAAGAGGAAAAATTACTTTAAATGTTTTACCTATTCTTCACACAAGGGCAAAAATGGAAATGTATATGGCTCTTAAAATAACGGAGCTGAGATAGACTTTAAAGAATTTAATTCATACCTATGCTGGAATAAAAATCCTCAGACAGGTGCACTTCAGAACCACTAGTAACCGGATATAGTGCAGCAGCATGAGTAGGGGTAGAGCAATGGACTTGGAGTCAGAAAGACCTGAATTCAAATCCTGCCTCAGACATTTCCTAGCTGTATGACTTTGGGCAGGTCACCCAACCTGTCTTGGCCTCAATTTCCTTATCTGTCAGATACTGCCAACCTGGATAAGTTTCAAAGTCATATCTAGCAATGGATCATCTTTGATTCTGTTGCCTAAGAAAAGCTAAGCTCAGAGAGGCTAATTATGTTGATCACAGTAACTCATAAAACTTTTTATGAAGGTTATACGCTACATTCAAAGAATAGAATCTGTTGAAAAATACCCCCACCAATAAAATCACCTTTTCTGAAGTTGTGAGGTTTGGCAGGACTCTGCCACTATTAATAATATAGGTGTTGGGGTGTCAGACAATTTTCTATTAACACCTGGGTTAATGTACAATAGTACCATGCTTTGTCTGGGACTTTTAGGGCTATGTTAGAGCTCGACCCACATCAAGTCACCCTTTGTTATAGCAGAGATTAGTGGGAGGGGATATTGGGTTCAGGTCTGTTAGCTCATAGTCTGATGCATCAGGACCCTTTGGTCAAAGTATTCTCCACGCTGCCCCGACTGCTTCCATGGTCCAATTTGTACCCTATTTGACTTGCAAAGCAGCTCTCCTCCAGGGAGAGACATCAGAAGCCAAGCTCCACAGCACGGTAATGCAAAATACTTTCTTTCCTTGGATGAAGGTGCAGAGAAATATACCTGCTGTCTGAAAGGCATGAGGCCAAATTATGCTATGAACATACTTATGCTAAATTGAGATCTAGTGTAGTGATGGGAATAACAATACTAGCCAGCATAAATAACCATAATAGTAATAATCATAATCATAATAATAGCTCCCCACGATTTGCAAAGTGGTTTGCCATTACTATCTTCATTTTATGCCCATCACCATACATGGGGTGACAGGGACACATTTATGATAATAATATGTAGTTCTTTGTACCTTTTGCCCCTCTTTTCCCTCGCTCTGCTGCTGCCATTGAGCCAACTGAAAGGGCTACGTTGGACCAAGAAACATTTTCTGTTTTCTTTGTTTTGTGGGTTGCCATTAGCAAAATAAAGAAAGTGTTGCTCTCATTACCCACATTTTACACATGAAGAAATCGAGGCAGACAGAGGTTAAGAGTCCAATTATAGAGGAAGATAGGCTGAAATAACTTGAGGAAATGAGCACTGCAATGCTTTTCACAAGAGTAGAGATGATTTTTTCCCCTTTCTTTAGCCAAGTTAATAGTATTCTAAGTGTAGAGATGTAATAAAAGGAGACTTAAAAATAAAGTTTGCTATTGGTTGTCAACCAGTTGGTCTTTGGCTTTACAAGGGCACTGTCTGGGAACTCATGAAAGGCTCTCCCCTTCCACCACCCTGACCTGCCGAGATCACTTAAAAAATCTACCTAGGGTACATATGCTGGGACAGGAAGCCGGGCTACATGATCGTTATGCGTATGCGCTAGAGTGAAATGGAGGTGTTCCCTTTGCCTTTGGTCATCTTTCTTTCCCGCTCTGCCTCCTACCCTGGAGAGGCTCGTACAATCTATCGCTATAAAGACTCACTGCTGAGTGTCTCTCATTTAGACGGGCTAAGTCAGTGAGGCACTATGGCTTTCAGCATTCCAGCTTTCCAAAACCTGACTCATTAATTCTGATCCCTTGTTAGCAGAGGCCATGTTTCATCTCCCAACCTGGCTAATGCGTGCCCTCTCTCAGGGACTCCTCATGACTCAGAGTGCAAACAATGAGGGACCTGATGCTTTGGAATGACAAGGACTGAGGATGACACTGCTTTGGTGCGCTCATGCTATGGGATGAGACAGAGCCCAATTGAACCTCATACCTACTATATGTCTTGCCCCACCATTTCTGTTATCAGACTGTAACCAGACTGGTTCTCCTAGATAAGACACTCAGTCGTATCCTGCCATCATGGCAAATCTTGACACATCCTTGTGGACTCAGCAGTGTCCAAGCGTGTCAAATCTACAACTTCCTCTGCAGCTGTCACCATCTCCTCTAATCTTCTTAGAAGAAGAGTGGGAGGGCATGCAAATGAAAGAGACTGAATCAAATGCTGAGTTTTGCTGCCATGTAAGGGAGAACCATAAATATATCCTCTTAAAGAAAAAACGCCCTACAAGCACACACATATACATACATTCACCTTTGATTTCAAATAGCAATTTGTGGCCTCAGTAAAAGACCACGTTACATTTACTCAAGTGTTTGATACTTGACAATTAGTGCATCCATTTGTATTTGAAGGAAAATGGCATTTTATCTGTTTCTCGTACTGGATAGAGAAACTGGTAGGAATGATTTCAGATACTGATCACTGCTATTGTTTTCATGTAATTATTGAGCTTCCTTGTTGCCTTCAAAGCTCAATTGCATGTCCTGGTTTTACATTTTCATAAGCCATCTATTTAAAATATTAAACTATATACTATTTTCACGTTTGTTATATACAAGATGTCAATGAACTGGGACCTATTCATTTGAGCAAAACCGACATTTGAGACACTTCCCAATTTAGTGTCCATGATGCTTATGAAGTACCTGCAAAAGCAAAGTAAACCATTGTAAAGAATACTTTCTCTGGAGTCAGAGAGGATCTGGGTTCATATTCCACCTCCGTCTCTTACTATTTGTGTGACCTTGGACAAGTCTCAGCTTTTCTTGCCTCCCCCTCCCCAGTTTCCTAATTTATAAAATGAGAGGATTGGGTGACATGGCCTCTAATGTCCTTCTAGCTCTAAATCTATTTTTCCGTTATCTTAGGAATTTTGGTAGGTTGAATCACAGAGGTCACTGATAGGTCCATACTTAAAATCCTTACAGTTTGGTAGGACCTACCAGAGCTTGTATTCTTTTTGAGAATCCAGAGTTACTTCCATGCCAGGTTAAGGAAACAAAAAAAGATACTATCCACACCCACATTTCTATCAAAATCAATGATTAATTATAGTGTTATTGCAGTGCTAGACTCATTTGCTGTGATGGAAAGCCAGTCATGTTACTCTATTCTTGGCACTTTGACTCTTTGGGATTAATTTTATTCACTATCACTACTTAATTATTCCACTTAGTTGTTTTTTTTTTTTCAGGTTACAGATGTCCTTCACCCCTCACCAATGGAAAAATAACAACCCATAACTTTTTTTTTTTGGTTCTTATCTTACTAAGCAGCACATAATGCTATTGACCAACCCTCCTTTCTAAAGCTATTTGCTCCTCTTTTGGCTTCCGTGACATCATCCTTGCCTGGTTGTCCTCCTAACTTCCAGATCATTCATTTCCCATGTTGGATCCTTTTCCTGATCTTTAAATGTAGTCATTCCACAAGATGCTACCCTGGACTATCCTTCCTAATCCCCTACCCCTTCTTTCTAGGTTATCTCATCTATAAGCTTCAATTCTCACCTCTAGGTAGATGACTCCTAATTTATAGGAAAAACATAAGCATGTTAGATTAGATGGTTTCTAAGGTTCATTAGAGGTTCTAAGAGTCCAAAACCTAAATCTACAGCCCTAAACTCATCTCTCTTTTTTTGCTTAGATGTGTATTTTGGGCAAATGTTATTTCATAGCAAATATAGATAACTTAAACTGAAATGAGATGCTTTAGAAGGTTTATATCCCTAAAAATCTTTAAGTGGAGACTAGATGGCTATTTGCTGGGATTTTTATGTTAAGGATTTCTCCTGAGGTATGGGTTGGATAAAATCTCCAAGGTCCCCTCCAATTCTGATTATTCATGATTTTATAATTGTTGGTACATAAGAAACTCACTATCTTGCAAGTAGCCCATTTCTAATCACTAAGACAATTTTTTCTTATATGGATCGAAACTCTACTTCCCCATAAAATTTCCACATTAGTTCTAGTTATAGAGCAAGAACAATTTAAACATAATAAATTGTCCACATGATGATAGCCCTTCAATTTTTTAAAGATAGTTCCCATGCCCTAACCTCTATTTCTTCTCCAGGCCTGATCTCTCTAGTTTGGGGTCCCACCCCAATCTCTCTTATAACATGAGCCCTCATAATCCCTTTTGCCCTTTTCCATTTGGACCCCCTCTTAATGAGGTGCATTTTGTCCCAAGATGTCAATTTAGTTCATAATTCAACATTTAGTGCCTCATTGTATGACTACCCCAGTTAACCCTGCTTACCTTGGGCTGGAGCACAAACCACTCATCACTTGGATTTTCAAAGTTCCATGAATCAAAAGGAATCTCCACCTCTCCAAGGAAACTGTTTCTCCCAAATCGGTCATAATGCCAGACAGAAAGCTGAAGTGTTCTTGTTTCTAGCTGAGTGTGGCTAATGGTATACTAGAATATAACAGAAACAAATATACTCCTTAATGAAGGTCTTTATCGATTTTTAAAAACAGACTGGATTCAGTTCACAGATTCTTTTGTTGGACCATTTCCATCAACTATAGAAATACTGAACAGGAAAGAACTCATTATCTTGTCATCCTCCAACCACTAAAGGAAAAAGAAAAATCCGTATATTCTTTTTTGTGATGCTCCTGGTACAGGGAAATACACACACATATTTGTATGTATACACTATATGTGTATATACATATATATATATATGTGTAGATTTTAAAAAGTTAATTAATTGAAATTAGAATATATAGGAGGCAGAAAGTTTTTTTTAACTTTTTGTCATTTTATAATTTGGGGAAGTTTTGGTCTTTTTTTTCATTAGTCTGTGTTTAATTTTTTCTTTGAAAGATACTTTTAAAAGATTAACTTTAAAATAGAAATTTTCTATTTTGTAGTCCTTGTAAGAGCACAAGACTCTTTTTATTAACTGGAAGGAACTTTACAGATCATCTCTCCTAACTCACTCATTTTTTATAGACAGAGAAACCGAGATCCAGAAGCATTATGTGAAATACTCCATCCAGGTCCATTCATTGAGTTAATAATAGAGTCCAAATTCAAACATAGGCTCTCTATTGTTTAGTTTTGTAAAAACAGATTCTAAAGAACTATATAAAGTAATTATTAATAATTTTTTAAGATTTCAGCATGGATATTGATAGAGTACTGGTCTTGAAAGCAGAAGACTTGGATTTGAACTTAAATCCTTACTAGCTGTACAACCCTGGGCAAATCACTTAATTTGAGGGAGTCGAACTCAGTGGCCTCAAGGGTTCATCCTAATCTTCAATGTATAATCCTATAAAATCCAGAAAGCAGACTGTAGAGATATAATCCACCTTCAAGACTTCAGTCTTATAAGACAAACTCTTCTGAGACTTCTACTTTTTTTTTTTTAAGGACTCATTTACTCTCCAGGTTTTTGTCTTAGTTTTGTTATGGTTAAATAGGTCCATTGTTGGTTATGAATCATATTCTTCTTATTTTTTTTTTACATTTTGCAATTTCTACCACATTTACTCATTTATATGACCTTGTTCTTACTATCTCATAAGCTCTTTGGGATCATGAACTGTATCTTATTTATCTTAATGTTTATCTCCTAGAAAGATAGCAGTTTTTTCCAAGATGGGAATCTAGAATTCTTTTTATATAAAAGAAAGAGAGCTTATGCTTCTTTAACTAGGTAACTTCCTCCAGAACTTTCACATCCATGCATAAATCTTCATTTATTGCCTCCTTATCCTTTTAAATTTAGCTCTTATCAAATTTACCTCTACATTTAAATCTTGTGAAGAGTGAATGATCACTTTGTCCAAGTACCATAATCACTCTATAAAAGATGAGACCTCAAAGGTCAATGAGAAAACTATGACAAGGTCTAGAAAACTGTCTCAATTCCTTGACAAAGGATTCCTTGACATTAGGAAATCCAGGAACTCATTATGTTCCCAAGAATAAGAATTCTCAATGTAACAAAAATTTATTGGTTTCTCATTACTTAAAAATCCAATTGCAAAGTTAACAGTAGCAAAATCATGAGTAAAGGTGACTAATTTGAGATTTCCCCAAATCGTTAAAATTCCCTAGGTGACAGAAAACAAAGGTTTTTATAAACAAAGTCAGATGAATCAAAATGTACTATTTTGTCAGATAAAAAAGTTTTCTAACCAATAAAACTTTCAGCCATTTACAAATATTTGGGATTGTAAATTAACTCAGAAACTTGCCAAGGGTTATTAATTTTAAAAAGCTCTCACCTTTAAAATTTCATTAAATTCTGGATTGGTGCCTGTTCTGATTTTGGTCTTGCGTTTATTGTTTCGAGATTTATCAGGAAGAAGATATGACTTTACATAGCTGTAGATGATAAAAAACAAAATGAAACTGATGATTGGAAACAATAATTCTCTTTCTATTCCTACTGATCCTCCATTCAATAACGAAAGTGATTTTCTTAAAATGAAGGTTTGACTCTGTTACCCCCTTACTCAATAAATTTCAGTGTTTCCCTATTGCCTTCAGGATCAAACATGAAATCCTCTCTTTGGCTTTCAAAGTCTTTTATAACCTGGCTTCTCTTTTCCTTCCAGGCTTCTTATACTTTTGCTTCCTGTCACTTGTTATTTCATCCAGTGACATTGGTATTATTGCTATCCTTGCTGTTCCATGTACAAAGCATTCTTTCTCTAGGCTCCGGGGGTTTTTCTCCAGCTGTCATCCATCTCTGGAATGTTCTCCCTCCTCATTTCCACCTCCTGGCTTCCTGAAAGTCTCAACTAAAATCTCATTTTTCACAAGGAGGCTTTAGAACCCCTTTTAATTCTAGTGCCTTCCCTCTCTTATTTTCTATTCCTCTTATATACATCTTGTTTGTACATAATTGCTTGCTGTCTCTCCCCTGTTAAACACCTTGAGAGCAGGGACTGGCTCTTTTTGTATCCACAGTACTTAGCACACAGTAGGCACTTAAGAAACCCCTAAGAAATACTAAGAAGTGATTGAGATTGAAAATATATCTTACAAAATTATCATGAACTCATATAGACAAAAGAAAACTTAAGGGAGAGAATAGGGTGAGAAGCAAACAAGTCACAAAAGACATAGAATGCAGTTTGTATTAGACTTCAAAATGTTGGCTAGAGGTCATTGGTGGCCCTACAAACATTTCTTATGATTGTCATTATGTTCCCATACTCTTGTTCCATTATAAAGAAGAAAACACCCGAGTGATGTCTTGAAGAGAAACAGAATCCAAGATGTGAAAGTGAGAAGGGAGAAGACTTGACTCGCAGGGAACGATCTATCCTAAGCATGAATCAGGAAAGAGTTAATGTTTGGCTAGAGTTCTGAGTGCATGGTGGGAGCATATGAAATAAGTCTGGAAAAATAGGTTGGAACCAGATTAAAAAGGCCTTTTAATGTGAAACAGTAGAGTTCTGTCAAATGGATTATAATGGTACCCATTCCCAGAGGTTGTTGTGAAGATAAAATGAAATATTTGTTTAAAATACTTTGAAAACTTTTAAATGCCATTATTATTATTGTTATGGCTATACTTATGATTGTTATGACCACTATGTCAATTCCAGCTATTAAGCTAGCTAGTCATCGGAATCCAGATTGAGATGTCCAGTAGGCATTGACTATGTGGCACTTAAGCTGAGAAGAGGAATGAGAACTGGACATATAGATTTGGGAGTCATTCACACAGAGATAATTGAATCCACGGGAACTGGCCAAGCCACTGAGAGAATATATAGATTGGAGAGAAAAAAGAGAACCTAGAAGAAAAGCCTGGAGCATACCTATGTGTGGAGGAGTGGGCTGAAGCATGGATGATGATCTAGCAAATGGGAGCCATGGGGGAACAATGTTGCCAAAATGCAGGGAACAGAAAATATCCAGTATGAGGGAGATAGATATTCGTGGTGTCAAAATTTGCAGAGAAGTTAAGATGGTTAAGGGCTGAGAAGTGTTTATTTGATTTAGCAATAAGGAGAGCATTGGTAACCTCAGAAAAAGACACTTTCATTTGAGTGCTGAGGTTGGAATACTGATGGCAAGGAGCAGAATACTGAGTGGCAGGTGACACATCGAGGCACTAGGTATACGATGGCTTTTTTCTAGGAGTTTAGATGGGAAGGGAAGAAGAGATATAGGATGATGACTTGAGGGGATGGCAGAGGCAGCAACTAAAAATTGTTAAAGAATTGAGATCTAGGTATGTTTGTAGGCCCATAGATAAGAAGCCAGTTGATAAGAAAGACTAACCTTTAAAGATGGAGGCCATTGGTTGAAGGTACCAGTTCCTAAAGGAGACTGGAGAAGACAGAGTTAAGGGCACAAATAGAAGAGTTGGTCTTGAGAAGAAAAAGGATCATTCCTTTACCTCCAAAACTTCTCTTGAGACCTGAGCAAAGCAGGAGAGTATTGGAGATGAGACTGGGGAAATCTGAGATCTGGAACTAGGTTGTTGAGGTAGATCAAGTGGCCTCTGTTCTAAGAATTAGAAGGCATGGGGTGGTATTTGTAAATTAAGGGAAGCAGAGATGATTTTGAATAATTTCTTTAAGGACTGGAATAATCAATCAGGGTCGAATAAAATGAAGGATCCAGTTGAGATTAGATCTTTTCCTTTACCATGAAATACTCTTGACTTTCTGGTTCTAAATTATTCACTGAACCTGGGATCTGACACCTACTCTTTCCTCTGGCATGTCCTGGTCTACAACTATATTCCATGACTCATTCTTGAGGTCCTGATGATCTCACAACTGACCTAGGCTTTGGTTCTTTGGTGAGCAAGCAGCCCGGTAATTTTTCTTTTGACATTCTCCAGGACGAAAATGAAGACTTTTTTTTAAGTCTCTTAGAGCATGTGGAAGTGTAGTGTCCAGGTTTCACAGAACTGACCCTATTTATAGGTACTGGTAACCTACAAGACTATGTCCCCAAAATACTCTATGTTATGACATCAATGTAACCAAGGAAGCATCAGCAGCAGGTATTTAGAAAGATAACAGAAGAATAGGGTGATATATAACTATAGAATTTAATTTGAAAAGACAAGCATACTCAAATTTCTCCTCTCACAAAATAAGTTATTTGAAATAGACAAAAGAACATGCTGTCTGCTTACGCATCTGTTCTCTGCTTCTTTTCATCTGCTATGGCTAGATTTCTGCAATTCTTTACAAAAATGTGGAGCCCGCCAGTTTTGTAGCAGTAGCTGATGTGCAGAAGGATTTCGCCGCTGACCTTCACGTTGCCATAGTCCCCTGTTTCACTATAAACACTCATCATGCTGTTAAGACTGGTCTGGAATAAACAAGATAAAAAGAGAAGTCCAGTGGTGCTCTAATGATTTCTTGCAGAAACAATTTTTCCCTCCTTAATTCAATTATAATGCCTTTTCATTTCAGTGTGCAGAGCAGCCCACAGTAATGGGCAAAAGAGTAGAATTGGTTGTTTGTTTTGCCAGTGTTATTTCATATCAAAGAAGGAAAAAATATATAGTCCCATCAGTGTGAGGCAATAAGTTTAATCACTGTGGGGAGAATAATTCACTTTGGGGTTTAGGGGTTGGCTGGGGGATGCCATTCAACCCTTCCACCAACATTCATATTCTCTGGACAACCAGGAGAAGGGCACATTCCCAACTGAGTAGCCTACTTTCTTCTTGTGAGTGCTCTCAGCATCAAGGAGCTGAATGCTGTCCCTTTAGTAGATATGGGAGGCTAGGTCAACAAAAAGGGGGTCTGAGCATCCTTATGCATACTCCATTGGTTTCTCTATCCATCCATAGAGACCAAACAATGAACTGCAGCAACCTTTAGAAGGACGGATTCAGAAAATAGCCAGTCATATTACACAACTGTAAACGATTTTTCAGCCCAGCAGTCATGTGGCCAATGGTTCCTCTAAGGCTGTGATTTCAAACTTTTTCAGCCCACAGATTGTTTCAGAAAGACCAAAGAAAGTTTGGACCCTATGCCCCGAATCACTGCCCAAAAGTAAAAAATTATAATTAAAACCCTCTCAAATAATCTTTCTCTATGCATCCTTCCTCCCTAGTGCCCTAGTTCAACCAAAATTAACAGGATAAATGATACATTTTTTGCCAAGATATTAATGAGGCAAATATTGAACTTTTGAAAATGTAATTAAATGTTTAGTTCCTGCCATAAACTGACAAAATATCATAATATAATCCCAGAATCATTTAAAGCCCAGAATCATTTCTATCTTGATGGCAAGTGGAGTGAGTACTAGACATGGGAAAGAGAAAGACAATTTTGAATCTTATCAGCCTTCTGACAGAGGGCAAACCACTCAACCAACCCTTCCTAGTCTTAGTTTCCTCATCTATCAAATAAGCATAATAATGGCACACACTAAGATTGTTGTGATAATCAAATGCAACAATATATTTAAAGCATTTTTAAAGTGCTTTAAGTGCTATAAAATATTAGATATTTATTACTGGAGGACTTTCATGGACTGCCAAGTCATGCTTTGAGGGCTGCTGCTCTAAAGGGTAAAGGTTGATACTCTCTATAATTAGTTTAAGCTTTCTGCTCTCATAAGTATCTGCAAAAGGTCTACTTCTCCAGTTTGGCAGCAGGGGTTTGATCAAGGAAAACTCAGGAATAACAAAGGGAGCCTGTCTCCTCTTCGCAATCACATTCAGATGCCTAGAAGAAGGGTAGGCTTTATTTGAAAGATATTATAATTCCATAATGATTTAGGAACATGTCAGTCTGGATAAAAGAAGAAGAACCCATAATGGGTTCAGAGATTAAGAATGAATAAGGTTCACGAAGGCCATTTTGCACAATCACTTAACAGATTAAGAAACTGAGGCCAAGTGAAGCTTAGATGGCTTTTACAGAGTTCTAGAACTACTTAATTGTAGTGCAAAGAGTAGATCCCAGATCTTCTAACTTCTAGTGTTTGTCCCACTATGCTATGCTCTCACTTGGGTTAACAACATAGAATCATAGAAACTCTGATTTGAAAACAACCTCAGAGACCCTCTAGTCCAACAAATGTCTGAAGCAAGAATCCCCTCTAAAATCTCCATGAGTACTGAGTAGTTTTTCTGAAACATTGTAGAGATGGCATATTTGGTACCTTCTGAGGCAGTCTATTCCAACTCTGTAGTTGTTAGCACCCTCTCAGTCATATCCCTAGAAAGAACCTTACCAATTCTGAAGGACTCCAAGGAAATAACTAAATTTAGGACACCATACAAGACTTGGCTATATGATGGCATGACATTCTTTTTCTCCTCTAGGCCAAATGGATAATACTCAAGCCTCTTTTGATATTGGTTAATTAAAATAATTTCTCTGAATTATTTGTCTATTGCCTGGTACATCTGTATTTAGCTATCTGATGCAAATTCTCCTTGGACATACGGTGATCACTTTAAGATTTGTATTTATTAAAAACCCAAACCCAAACCCTCTAGTTAGCTTTGTTAACAAAAAGAAAAATGCTCAAAGGACAGCTACAAACTCTGCATCCCTCACCCCTCAAACTATCCTATAAATGGGTTAGAAATAAGATGGAGAAGGAAGAAAGAAGTAAAAGCTAGAGGACTCACAGTATCAGAATCGACATCAGGAACATTTAAGTAGGTCCATTTCTTATCAGAGCCTGTTTGAGAGTTCTTTCAAGGGTTTGTGCAAAAGTCAAGAAAAAGAAGCATTAGAACAATAAAGATATAGGAGAGCAAAGAAAAGCCTTAAGGAAGCACATGCTGGATACCTTTACTGAGCAACTACTGGACTATGGACCTCTTCAGTGGATGAATTATTAAATGTTTGATGCTAATTTCTCTCCTATGGTGAGGGAGAGAATTATCAGCACTTCCTGATAGCTGAAGTATATCTGCTCAATAAAGGTCTTCTGGAGGAAATGTAAGTGTGCTGTTTTAAGCAAGGCAGGCATTACACAGTAGATAAAACACGAAATCACAAAACAAATACAATGGGAAGGCTGATTACATTATGAAAGAAATCAATATGAGCCTTTATTAAATAGCGAATTGTCCCGTTTCCATTTAACATATGACAAATGAGCAATTTTCAAATGACTTAGGAAATAAAAAGGCACACCTGTTTCCAAATACAGGTCAACACTGCAAAAAAGGTTATTTTAATATTCTAACATTTTAAGATGCAATTCTCCAAAAGCCTAACAACTGTGTAGACATGGCTAACTGTGCTAGTGACGATTAATAATGGTTAAATATTTAAGAAAATTAAATGTTTTGTCAACACTTAATACCTTTCTTCTTCTGACAAGGATAACCAGTGGAGACAGTCATGTGGCTTTTATAGATAATGCACTCATCACTGAGATAGGATGGGGTGGGGCTGTGGGTACAAATATTACAACTGCAAAGCACTTGTTAAGTGAATAATGAATGAATAATCTTTGCAAGTTAGCCATAGAGCTAAAGAAGTGCAAACCGATCTTCTTGTATTATGTATGAAATGTGGGAAGAAATGACCCTCTTATTTCTAGACTCACATATTTTAATGAAATACTCTCATTCAAAATTGATAAAGGCAAAATGTACTCAATGCACATTCCAGTGCTAATGTTCCCTGTGCTGGCTCTATCAAAGGTAGAGATGATCAGAACCCACTTCACTTTTCAAAGCACTTATCCATTTTCTTACTGGTAAGGCAGGAAGGGTTCTAGTCAGACTATCAGGGACTTTAAATATGAAATTGAGGAATTTGTACCTTATCCAAGGGAAACAGGAAGTCAATGAAACTTCTTGAACAGGGAAGTGATGTAGTCAGACCTGTGCTTATCAATTTTCTAGCTGTATGAAGGATGGATTAGAGAGGAAAGAGACTTTCCCTTCAACTCTATGATTGAAATGTGGTCTTTTATAGAAAATCATTTGCAAAGGCCTCCCCCATCTTCTCATCCTATCCAGAATATTCTCAATAGGTAGGTCGTTCTCATAGAGATTTTATAGAGGTGAAAAAGAAGGCATGTTGCAACTGAATAGGAGAGAGATGGCGAGTGCTTCGCAGAAGTTAAGAGAAAGTGGATGGAATATCACAGAAAAAAGAATTAACTTCAACAAATTTAAAAAATTTTTAAAAAGTTGAAATTGATTCTATTCTCACATAGAAAAAGTGGTACTAAAATGGAAGGCATGACAGAATTATCTGTCTGTGTACAGTCAAATCAATGGAATGCATAGATGAAAAATTAAAACCAAGATGAAATTTGAAAAAAAAAGGATAAAGATGAGAATACATTATATGCAATTATAAGAAGTTCAATCCAACCTCCTTTTAAAAAGCAATTAGAAATATGTGAAATTGATTAAGGTAGTAATAACTCTAGTTATAATTTTTCCTTTCTTTTTAAAAAAAAAAACCCTTACTTTTCATTTTAGAATCAATATTGTATATTAGTTCCAAGGTAGAAAAGCAATAAGGGCTAGAGAATTAGGGTAAAGTTACTTGCCTAGGGTCAGATGACTAGGAAGTACCAGGAGTCAAATTTGAACCCAGGACCTTCATTTCTAGTCCTGGCTCTCTAGCCACTGAATCATCTAACTGTCTCCTAGTTGTTATTTTTTTTAAAAGTTTAATGAAGGTAAAGCATTCATCAGAGCAAAGAAGCTTAAGTGTATCCCAGATCACCTCGGTAAACCAATACTTGCTCTCTTTGCCACTTGAAAAGACCAAGGCATCCAGCCATGGGCAATATTGGTTCTAAAAAGGAGTTCTTTGCAGAAGAAAAACATATGCTTTGTCATTTGCTTAAATGGGTATATGATTTGGGGATTCGGTTCTAGAAGATTGCTCTTTTTCAAAAATGAATAATATGGAAATAGGTTTTGAGTAACAATACATGTATAACTCAGTGGAATTGCTTGTCAGCTCTGGGAGGGAGAATAGAAGAGGGGAGAGAAACAACAGATATCATATAATCATGGAAAAATATTCTAAAAAATGAATAAATTTTAAAAAGCAGTTCTGAGTTTAGGGCCAATGAACTTTTACATAGACAGACGATAGATGATCATGTTTCAACCTAATTGGTTTCTCTTGTAATTCTAAGTATTTTATTTTGTGCATTTAACAAAACATTCTGAGAAGAGGCTATAGGCTTCACCAGATTGCCAAAGTAGAACATGCACACAAAAAAGGTTAAGAATTTCTGATTTAGAGTAAAATATCATTTTCAAACTATTATGGTTGAAAAAGATAGATTATGAGCAAGACTGTCCACATATGGTAAAAGCATTGCAGGGGAAAATGAGCCTGCAAAATGTTTGGAGCAGATCCAATACAGGAACTTTATCTTAGGAGCGGTGGTGATCTACAGGTATAGGTTTACAGACATGGTCAGTGTGTTGACTAATTGTTTAACTGCATTTCTTATTAAAAGGGAGAGTTGGGGGAGGATGAATCATTGGGAAATGACACAATGTGATTTTTCAAAAAAAGATTATCAAGAAAATATTTTAAAAGAAAAAAAAAGAGTTCTTAAAACAATTCCAAGCTACTCCTTAAAAACAAAGACAAAAACAAATCTCTTTTTTAAACCCTGTTATTCTCCTTGAGATGTTTTGAATAGCAAACATGGAATACCTTTATCTCCAAAGAATTAAAATTGCAGATAAACTGAATCACCAGGGTAGACAGTCAGTAAATATTTATGAAGCATCCAGAAGGGCAGCTTGGTGACTCCCTGGATAGAGGACCCAGGCCTGGAGTCAGGAAGCCTCCAGTTCAATTCAGGCTTCAGACACTTCCTAGCTGCTGTGTAACCCTGGGCAAGTCACATAACCCTGTTTGTTTCAGGTTCCACATTTATAAAATGAGCTGAAAACGAAATGGCAAACTATTCCAGTCTTTTTGTCAAGAAAACACCAAACTGGGACAGCAAAATGACTCAACAGCTCTCTAACAGGATTCTAAACTCCTCAAGGGCAGAGATTTTCTTATCTTTGTGTCTTTTTTAGTGTTTAGCACAGTGCTTTGTATTTGTTTTTTCTTGCGTAATTCTTATGCTCTTCTTATGAAGGAATCATTCTTTTTTCAAGTTTGCATTCATCAAACATTTATTAAAGTTACCACCACAAGATCAAGACATCAGTTTTAGAAGAGAATATAGTAAAAATCTGATCTTTTTATTTTTGCTAGCTCAGTCTTCTAACGCTCCAAGATTTGCCATTTCCCAAAAACGGGGGACAGAAAATAAATGTCATTGTAGAGGACATACAGAAATTTTGGATTAGTCTTTACTATTACTATTGTTGGTTTTTACTAGATTTCTGCATCTTAATGATATAGCAATTATGGTACATTTTTTTTGCCCTAAATCTTGTTATATTCATTGGATTAATGAATCAAATCATCCATAACCATTTTGTAAGACCCTACTATGCATCAGGTATTGTATTGGGTGCTTGGAATAGGAAGACAAACATTTAACAATCCTCACCCTTTCAGAGCTTACTTTCTGTCTAGAAGATGTCCAGTTTGAAATATCTAAATACAACATAATTTGGCAGAGGGAGGGGGAGACACCAGCAGCTGGTGGAGATCAGGCTGCGCTCTGAATGAAACTAGGGATTGTAAAAAGCAGCAGTGGTCATTAAAGATGGAAGGAACTTTGAGAGTATATAGGTCAACCGTGTTATTTTACAGTTCACAGAGATTAAGTGAATTGCTTTTTAGGAAACATCTATCTTGTATCTCTTGTCACTAATTTTTAAAGTTTGGTGGCCCCGATAAATGTTTCTCTTTGAACCATCTCTCTTTAAAAACTCCAGAATAGATGGTTTCTAACTAATATCTTAAAATTTCTCTTTAGTCTTCCTTAAAAAAAAAATACCTATGATATCTGATGGCCTTTTAAAGCTTTCTTCTTTTTACTGGATTTCTTCCTGTATTCTGTAGAAATAGCATTGTGGGAAATTTTATTTTCCTCTCAAATACCTAACGATATATGATATATGACAGATGTTCACCTTTCATTACCTGATCAATTTTATTCTGCTCAGTTGGAAGTTCTGGCCTGAAGGATTTTGGGGACAGCCCAGTATAATGTTCTTGATTGTTGTTGTTCAGTTGTGTCCTACTCTTTGTGAAAGAGGTTTGGGGTTTCCTGGGCAAAGATACTACAGTAGTTTTCCATTTCCTTTTCCAGCTCATTTTATAGATGAAGAAACTGAGGCAAAGAGGGTTGTGACTTGTCCAGGGTTACACAGCTAGAAAATGTCTGAGGCTGGATTCAAGTTTTCTTGACTTTAAGCCTGGCACTCAATGTACTATACCACCTAGCTGCCCCACAGGTTTCCTACAGAAATCAAAATGCTGAGTCCTCCTGGGACAAATATCTTTTGTTCTTCATTGGACATCCTCACCATCACATATTTTTCCTCATTTGCTTTGGAAATGAACAAAAAAAAAGAGAAAGAAAAGACTGCCACTCTCAGTAGATGCTTAGTAGATAGCTTACAGTTGATAATCCACTTGCTAAGCTGTTGACATTTGGAGAGAATCGAGAGGACATTAAATCATCAATATCTTCTTCAGTTTCATCCAAGAAGTCCTAGTAAAAAGAGAAGAGAGTCAGTAGCCAGAAGTTTACACTATTTTACTTTAGATTTCATTCATCCACTGACTCAATCCACTTAAAAAAATCTCTTTCCCTAAGAAAGAAAAGTACCTCTTTCCATAAAAGGCTGCTCCAATTTAAGTAATTCCTCCATTTCTCCCTTCCACTAAAAAGATCCCCAAGGGTGAAAGAGTAAAAGTAAGGAGAGAAGATTTAGCTTAATCCCTAATTTTTAGGCAGAGAACTAGTCTTACTTTTTTATTCCATCCCTACTAGCAAATATTTTAATAAACGTATGGTGAATTGATACATGGGATAATTCATTCAGAATTCCATGAGTTCTAAAAGTAGATCTGAGCTACCAGACCATTTAACACTTTCAAAGCACCATGAAGTACAAGTTATACAGAAAAATAACTTGAAGGCAAACGTTCCAAGTCCTCCATTCCAAATCGCTATGGTATGACTCCATTTGGGAAAAGGTAATTCCCAGACAAGGGAAGAATACGGAGAATCTCACATATGAGTGCTTATTTAATTTGGGGTGCTATTATGGACGACTTCCAAGTTCATTCATCTTGAATGAAGTACCCTCCCTAATTTTTACCTGGAAACCAAGTGTGAGAGCTTTAAATAGGCAGTTTCCCTATTTCCTTTTAGCCAGTTCTATCTTTTACCAGTATCACTCTATGAAGGTAGTGTAAACATCTCTCCAAATGTCCTAGTGGGCTTCCTAAAACCAAGGAAGGGACAACACTTTGTATATCTGGGTCCCCTTCCTTTCTAAGATTGATGTATAGGATGGAACTGATTTTTGTATTTCTCAGATGTTAAAAGAATGGAAGCCAGAGAGATGTGACAGATACACTACAGAGCCACTCTGAATAAAGGGATGACCTCAGATATCCTGACTGACTTGTATTAGAACCTGGAGTGGAATAGCCCAAAACAGGTCACAGATTTAGGGTCCTTGGCGGTCATCTGGGCTAATACTTCCATTGTATAGACAAGGAAGCAGAAAGTAAGCCCCAAAGAGGGACAAGCTGACCTGAGCTAATCTACAGGCTTGCTTCTTGCCCTTCAACTCCATAATGCTTTTTGTTGCTGACTCAACAGCTCCATGAAGGGTTGTTAATATACACAAGGATGTGATTTACCTTTTACTCTCAACTCTACAGGATACAAATCTTCAAAAAACTATTTGTAGGTAGTGCAAACATCTTTCTTTCTGATGTGATCTGCTTCATTTCTGACTTACCAAATCCTTGTCTAAAGCACCCGGCACAGATTTGCTTCGAATGCTGACAGTATCCTCCACTTCTGAAAATGACTCGCTCAGGTCTAACTCAGACCGACTCCTGTCTGTAGAAACAGAAAGAAAGGCAAAGCTTTTAGTAAGACATATTATTTCCAAAGATTTGAAGAAGAATGTACTCTCCTTCCAAATCATGAAAACAAAAGTCAAAATAAGTCATTTCTTACTATTTGCATTAAAGTACTTCAGCTAATAATTTTGGGATATCCCTTTGGGTTGACTCTATTAGAAATGTTCGATGGTGGCTCAGTGGATGGAGAGCCAGGCCTAGAAATGGGAGGTCCTTGATTCAAATCCAACCTCAGACACTTCCCAGCTGTGTGACCCTGGGCAAGTCACTTAATCCCCAATGCTTAGCCCTTACCACCCTTCTGCCTTGGATCCAAAATACATTATTGATTCTAAGATGGAAGATAGGCGTTAAAAAAATGCTCTGATGCCTTCAACTCTCTTCATTTCTCAATGATTAAAATAGCCTGGGCAGGAGTATCCAGGTAGAATATAAGATAGAGTGCCAGGCCTGGAGTCGGAAGTATTTGGGATCAAATCTGGCTTCAGATGCTTCCAGGGTCACACAAACTCTGAGCAAGGCACTTAGCCCCAGTTACCGAGCCCTTGTCACTCTTCTGTCTTAGAACTGATACTGAGACAGAAAGTAAGAGGTAAAAAAATGCCACGGAGATACAAACGTCAGCTTTGAGGCGTTCAGCAGGGATAACTACGATTCTCAAGGCTCTTTCTTTAAAAACCTCTCATGGGTGGGAAAAATGACTGTATTCAACAACTATTTATAAAGTGCCTCATGAGGTAGAAAAGCATTGTACTAGGCACCGGTGCAGGGTCTAATGTATCTTTTTGCATTTTGACAGAAAAGGCAAATGCTAAATGTCTACATTAACACTTCACACAAAAGGTAACTACTGCAGAGGACACAGAGAATGTTCTCTTTTTCTCCTTCCAGATTCAATTTCTTTAAAGAATGAAAATCTAGGATAAATTTGTCTAATTCTGTTAATTTCATCAGTGGATTCTGTCTCCTTCAGTTTAAGAAGGCGGTCACCAATATGCAGGTCTGAAATGAACTTCCTATAAACTTAACTGGCCGTGTCTACACGACCCCACACGTGTGTTTTGTTTTGAAATGGTATGACACAAAGAACTGGAAACTGAAAGGATGTCCATCAGTTGGGGAATGGATGAACAAGGTGTGGTGTATGTGTGTAATGGAATAAATACTATTGTGCCATAAGAAGTGACCAGCAAGATGATCCCCCAAAGACCTGGAATGACTTCTGTGAAATGATACAAAGTTGAAATGAGCAGAACCATGAGGTTATTATATACAGTAACAAGAAAAATTTAGAAGGATCAACTCTGAATGACTGATCAACCAAATATTATTAACAAGGCAAGGATTGAGGACAACTCCAAGGGACTCATGATGAAAAAAGGGTATCTATTACCATAGAATGGACACATGGAGTCCAATACAAATTGGAGTGTAACCATTCTTTATTTCCTCCATGACGTTTTTGTTTAGGGTAAGCAATATAGGTTTTCTTTCACAGCATGATGAACATGGAAATGGGTATTATAAGATAACGTATGTTCAGCCTATCCCATATTACCTACCTTTTGGGGGGAGGGGAAAGGGCTGAGGAGGGAGAGAGACAACATGGATATGGCAAAATATCAGAAAACAAATATTAAGAAATTGTATTGACATTAAATCTGGGAAAAAAATATAAGTCCCAAAAAAGAAAAGAAAAGGTATGACACTCTCATGTCCTCTGTACTACTGTTTGCTATTTCCTATTTTGTTTATTGCTCTTCCCAGGCTTTACTATATGGCTTCATGGAATAGAAATTATATTATAATGGGAATTATAATCCAAAGGGACGATGATAGACTCCTCTGACTTGTAGGGAAAGGTTTAGGACATTCCAGAAGGGAGGACCAAAGCGTTAATTGTGAAGTTCAGAGGAGTTGCAGGTTTGGAGGGCTGCCATGATACAAAGGCATTTGGGGAAAGTGAGGTGCCCACACCCTTAGAGGCATCTGCTTCTTCAGTTTCTTTAGCCCCTACCTTCCATCTTAGAATTGATACGGAGGCAGAAAAGCCATAAGGGTTAGGCAATTGGGTTTAAGTGATTTGCCCGGGGTTACATAGTGAGGAAGTATCTGAGTCCAGATTAAACCCAGGACCTCCTGTCTCTAGGCTTGGCTCTCAACCTCCTGAGCCACCCAGCACCCACATACAGGCATCTTCTAATGCCAATTTAGAAACTAGAGTATGGGTAGTGTATAGGTTTAGATCCAGCAGGAGTGGAAACGAATTATGATGAGTATGGATAGAATAGGTTGAAGCTACTGACTGTCATCGTCCCTGGATATCAGGGAGGACAGCAAAGGTTTAACTTCCTTTTCATTTTCCCCAAGAGTCCCTGACTAGAAAGTATTTACATAATATCTCTTTTTCAATAAGCTGTTTCTAATTCTTGTTTGTCTTATATAAACCACAATTGGTCTTATGTGATCTGTGACTCATGCCAATTAATTAATTATGCATAGAGAGATTAAAATAGAGTAACTGGAAACAAAGGAAACTAAAAAGTAAAAAGTGATGTGAAAAAATAGCTAGGTTTCATTCTGACTTTGGTGGGGGGTAGGTGGCTCAGTACAATAATTGTGGAAGACTCTTAAGGCTTTGATTTTTTATTAAGAACTTTTATAAATTCCTACATGGCAGAGGCATTTGGGGCATGTGACGGAAGACTATTTACTGCAAAGTGATGCAGGTGCTGAAATTTGGAAAGGTGAGGTTTAGAGGAAAGAGTTTCTATTTTTTTATTTTTATTTTTAATTAGCCATCTTACTGCCACTGGAACATTAGGCAGCTGAAGAATCCCTAAAGGATGCAGGAATTAGTGTCCACTTTAATTTAGGGCAACCAATTTGAAGTATGAGATAGCCTCCCTACCAATGTGCCTTTTAAAAAATTAGAAGATAAAGTTAATTTGTTTTTCTATAAAACTTCCTTAAAAATAGCTATTTGCCTAAAGCACGGAATTAATTTATTTATTCATTTAGCAAGCGTTATTGAGCACTAAAACATGCTAGACACTGAGAGAGACAGAGATCCATAAGATGTAAGTCTTTCCCTTGAGGATTCTGACTACTGTGTGTATGAGAGATAAAATGAATATATAAATATAATAGTAAAAAACATTATAAGTATATATGTTAATACAGTGTTACAAAGCTGATGAGGAAGAGATTACCAGCTCTTTTTGGCTGAAAGGATCAGCGATGAAGTGATACTTCTAGACCTAACGGATTTCTGACTAACACCTCAAAAAACAAAACAAAACAAAAACACCTCCTTAAGCTTCCCACAGATTCCTGTATGGGATTTTGCACTTATGTGGTGAAGGCATTCTTATCTAATCAATCATAAAATGGTTGCTGGGTAGACTTAGAAAAGCATCCATGAATTGTAATGAGGCTCATACATACCAAATTCATTCCTTTCCCTTACCTATTCTAGCTTCAAAAAGCTGGGAGTTGGGAGTATAATTTGTCTCTGTCTTCTCTTCCTATTTGCAATAAACTTAATATGTAAAGTCATACAGGAGCTATATATTACTATATGAAAAATGCTCAAAATCATTATTGATTAGAGAAATGCAAATAAAATGACTCTGAAATTATCATCTCATACCCAACAAATTGGTAAAATGATAAAAGGGCAAAATGACAAATGTTGGAGGGGATGGGAAAAACAGGAATGCTAAAAACTGTTGGTGGAATTGTGAACCAATCCAATCATTTTAGAGAACAATTTAGAATTATGCCCAAAGAATTATAAAACTACATATACGTTTTGACCCAGAAATATCACTATTAAGTTTATTTCCTGAGATGATTAGGAAAAAAGGAAAAGAACCTACATGCTCTAAAATATTTTTAGCAGCTCTCTTTGTGGTGGCAAAGAACTGGAAATTGAAGGGATGTCTGTCATCTGGGGAATGGCTAACAAGTTGTTGGAATACTACTATGCCTAAGAAATGACTTGAACAGGTTGACAACAACAACAACAACAATGGAAGATCTACATGAAGTTATGAAGAATGCAACAAGCAGAACCAAGAGAACATTATATACAGCAACCAGAAATATTGTTTGGAGAATAACTTGTCTATGTCAACCTCTAGGGATAGTACTGAAAAATAGAAATAAGTGAGACTTAGTTTTATATAGACATATATCTTTTTGTCAAATGTTGCCTTTTCTAATGGGAGAGAGTAATGAGAAAGGGAGGGAGTTACCTAGGTATTGCCATGTAACAAATAAAAAACCATCTAAAGAAAAAAGTCATATGGGAAGAATAGTGAAGTTTTGAGGGAGTCTCCATGCCACGGGGATCACCCAAACCTGCACAGTCTTATGTGGTATGAGTCCTACTTGTCCTTACCTTGCCGGGCATGTAAAAAAGTTCCGGGTTTCTAAAGAGGGAGAAGGCACAAGTTGTGGAAGGAAGCATCATTATATGTGTTCTACAAAGGTCAATACAGTCTAAAGTTTATGTAAAGACCAATTTCAGAGTTCCGGTCAAGATGGTGGCTTAGAGAGAGCTAAAGTTCAAAGAGCTAAAGCTCTCTGGAAACTCCTTCCGTACCGATCTCAAACTGTATGCTCCTAGGACACCGAAATTCAAAACAAACAACAGGATAGATCCAGGGAACCCTCCTCCTAGACCTGGATCAAAAGGTATGGCTCCCCAAAAGCCAGAACCTGAGATAACTCAGATCTAAGGGATAGGCAGAAGGAAGGTCCCAGGACCCATCCCCCCCCCAACCCAGAGCGCTGAGTCTAAGGCAGCAGCAGGAACCTAAGAGCCAGCAAAAAGACCCCAGGGCCGGCTATTCTGAAGGCTGCACCCTGAAAACAACCTTAGCCAGTCGCGGGGGCACCCAGACAGCAGGGAAACAGAGAGAGACAGAGGGGAGCCTGTAGCCCCCTGGCTGGATCCTTCCGTCGAGTCTAAGGGAAGGTCCCTGCTTTAAGACACACTCAATCCAACCCAACTAAAGTTAATCCTATCAGGAGCCCTCAGAGCTCTGGGAAGCCTTGGCCCCTCCCCTTCAGAGTGCAGGCCTCTCTGGCCCACAAAGGCTCTGAGATACCTTGGGGGCAGTGCAAAGCCAGGCTCAGAGTGTGGGAGTAAGGCAACGAAGAAGCATCGGGAGGGAACTGAGAGCAGTAACACCCACGAACAGACAATTTGCCTGGGGCTAAAGCCTCTGAACACCAGACAGAGATAAGAAAAGCTAGACCTCCCCAGTCAGATAGAGATGGCAAACAGCACAGAAAAGCCTCAACACTCCAAGAAAAACAAGAAAAAGGGGGAGACTTTGGACACATTTTATGGAGCAAAAATACAAAATACAGAGGAGATAGAAGAGGAAACACAAGCATATGCTCCGAAACCTTCCAAAGGAAATGGAAACTCTCCACAAACCCATGAAGAATTTGAATCGGAAATGATCAAAAAGATGGAAGCCTTCTGGGAGGAAAAGTGGGAAATAATGTAAAAGAAATTCACAGATCTACAAAACCAGTTTGGCCAAACTGAAAAGGAAAACCAGGCTTTAAAAGTCAGAATCAGCCAACTGGAAGAAAACGAGCAAGAAGTAATAAAGCAAAGCCTAAAGACCAAGAAATTAGAAGAGAAAATAAAATATCTCACCAACAAGGTCATAGACTTGGAAAATAGAGGAAGAGACAATTTAAGAATAATTGGACTACCAGAAAAGCCAGAAGTAAACAGCAAACTCGACATCGTAATACAAGAGATAATCAAAGAAAATTGCCCAGAGATTCTAGAACAAGGGGGCAATACAGCCACTGAAAGAGCTCACAGAACACCCTCTACACTAAATCCCCAAAAGACAACTCCCAGGAATGTAATTGCCAAATTCCAAAGCCTTCAAGCAAAAGAAAAAATCTTACAAGAAGCCAGAAAAAGACAATTTAGATATAAAGGAATGCCAATCAGGGTCACAGAAGACCTTGGAAGTTCCACTCTGAATGACCATAAGGCATGGAACATGATCTTCAGAAAGGCGAGAGCTGGGCCTTCAACCAAGAACCAGCTACCCATCAATACTGACTATATACTTCCAAGGGAAAGTATGGGCATTCAACAAAATAGAAGATTTCCAAGTTTTTGCAAAGAAAAGACCAGAGCTCTGTGAAAAGTTCAATATCGAAAAACAAAGAGCATGGAATACCTGAAAAGGTAAATATGAAGAAAAGGGAAAAGGAGAAAAATTTTATCTTTTTCTTTTATTCAAACTCTCTTCTATAAGGACTATATTTATATCATTCTATGTATATTAATATGTGGGGAAAATGTAATATGTAAATAGGGGGAAAAGAAAGACCAAATAGAATAATCTTTCTCACACAAAGATTCACACGGGAAGGGGAGGGGAAGAAAACTCCTATAAGAAGGAGAGGAAGAGAGTTTTAACTTAAATCTTACTCTCAGGGAAATCAACTTTGAGAGGGAAGAACATCCAGATCCATTGGGATCTTGAATTCTATCTTACCCAACAAGGGTAGGGAGAAGGGAAAACCAAGGGGGGAAGGGGGAAAGGGAACATAAAAAAGGGAGGGAAGAAGAGGGGGGAAAGGGGAGGGAACAAAAAGGAAGGGGCTAGAAAGGGAAATATATCAAGGGCGGGTATAAGGGGGACTGATTTAAAATAAATCACTGGATTAAAAAGTTAGAGCTGAAGAAGAAAGGTTAGAATTAGGGAAGGATATCAAAATGCCAGGGAGTCCACAAGTAACAATCATAACTTTGAATGTGAATGGAATGAACTCATCCATAAAATGTAGACAAATAGCAGAATGGATTAGAATCCAAAACCCTACCATATGTTGTCTCCAAGAAACACACATGAGGCGGGTAGACACCCAAAAGGTCAGAATTAAAGGATGGAGTAAGACCTTCTGGACCTCAACTGACAGAAAGAAGGCAGGAGTGGCAATCATGATATCTGATAAAGCCAAAGCAAAAATAGACCTGATTAAAAGGGATAGGGAAGGTAATTACATTCTGTTAAAAGGGACTTTAGATAATGAGGAAATATCACTAATCAACATATATGCACCAAATAATATAGCACCCAATTTTCTAATGGAGAAACTAGGAGAATTGAAGGAAGAAATAGACAGTAAAACCATATTAGTGGGAGACTTGAACCAACCATTATCAAATTTAGATAAATCAAATCAAAAAATAAATAAGAAAGAGGTAAAAGAAGTGAATGAAATCTTAGAAAAATTAGAATTAAAAGACATATGGAGAAAAATAAATAGGGACAAAAAAGGAATACACCTTCTTCTCAGCACCACATGGCACATTCACAAAGATTGACCATACACTAGGTCACAGAAACATGGCATACAAATGCAAAAAAGCAGAAATAATGAATGCAGCCTTCTCAGATCACAAGGCAATAAAAATAATGATTAGTAATGGTACATGGAAAACCAAATCAAAAACTAATTGGAAATTAAACAATATGATACTCTAAAATCATTTAGTTAGAGAAGAAATCATAGAAACAATTAATAATTTCATCAAGGAAAATGACAATGGTGAGACATTCTTTCAAACCTTTTGGGATGCAGCCAAAGCAGTAATCAGAGGTAAATTCATATCCCGGAGTGCATATATTAACAAACTAGGGAGAGTAGAGATCAATCAATTGGAAATGCAAATGAAAAAACTCGAAAGCGATCAAATTAAAACCCCCCAGCAGAAAACCAAACTAGAAATCCTAAAAATTAAGGGAGAAATTAATAAAATTGAAAGTGATAGAACTATTGATTTAATAAATAAGACAAGAAGCTGGTACTTTGAAAAAACAAACAAAATAGACAAAGTACTGGTCAATCTAATTAAAAAAAGGAAAGAAGAAAAGCAAATTAACAGCATCAAAGATGAAAAGGGGGACATCACCTCCAACGAGGAGGAAATTAAGGCAATCATTAAAAATTACTTTGCCCAATTACATGGCAATAAATATACCAACCTAGGTGATATGGATGAATATATACAAAATTACAAACTGCCTACACTAACAGAAGAAGAAATAGAATTCTTAAATAATCCCATATCAGAAAATGAAATCCAACAGGACATCAAAGAATTCCCTAAGAAAAAATCCCCAGGGCCCGACGGATTTACAAGTGAATTCTATCAAACATTCAGAGAACAGTTAATCCCAATACTATACAAACTATTTGACATAATAAGCAAAGAGGGAGTTCTACCAAATTCCTTTTATGACACAAACATGGTACTGATTCCAAAACCAGGTAGGTCAAAAACAGAGAAAGAAAATTATAGACCAATCTCCCTAATGAATATAGATGCAAAAATCTTAAATAGGATACTAGCAAAAAGACTCCAGCAAGTGATCAGAAGGGTCATCCACCATGATCAAGTAGGATTTATACCAGGGATGCAGAGCTCGTTCAATATTAGGAAAACCATCCACATAATTGACCACATCAACAAGCAAAGCAACAAGAACCACATGATTATCTCAATAGATGCAGAAAAAGCCTTTGATAAAATACAACATCCATTCCTATTAAAAACACTAGAAAGCATAGGAATAGAAGGATCATTCCTAAAAATAATAAACAGTATATATCTAAAACCATCAGCTAATATCATCTGCAATGGGGATAAACTAGATGCATTCCCAGCAAGATCAGGAGTGAAACAAGGATGCCCATTATCACCTCTATTGTCTGACATTGTACTAGAAACACTAGCAGTAGCAATTAGAGAAGAAAAAGAAATTGAAGGCATCAAAATAGGCAAGGAGGAGACCAAGTTATCACTCTTTGCAGATGACATGATGGTCTACTTAAAGAATCCTAGAGATTCAACCAAAAAGCTAATTGAAATAATCAATAACTTTAGCAAAGTTGCAGGATACAAAATAAACCCGCATAAGTCATCAGCATTTCTATATATCTCCAACACAGCTCAGCAGCAAAAACTAGAAAGAGAAATCCCATTCAAAATCACCCTAGATAAAATAAAATACTTAGGAATCTATCTCCCCAGACAAAAACAGGAACTATATGAACACAACTACAAAACACTCTCCACACAACTCACACTAGACTTGAGCAATTTGAAAAACATCAACTGCTCATGGATAGGACGAGCCAATATAATAAAAATGAACATCCTACCCAAACTTATTTATCTATTTAGTGCCATACCCATTAACCTCCCCAAAAATTTCTTTACTGATTTAGAAAAAACCATAACAAAGTTCATTTGTAACAAAGGATCAAGGATATCCAGGGAAATAATGAACAAAAAAACACAAATGAGGGGCGCCTTGCAGTCCCAGACCTCAAACTATATTACAAAGCAGCAGTCATTAAAACAATTTGGTACTGGCTAAGAAACAGAAAGGAAGATCAGTGGAATAGACTGGGGGAAAGCGACCTCAGGAAGACAGTATACGATAAACCCAAAGATCCCAGCTTTTGGGACAAAAATCCACTATTCGATAAAAACTGCTGGGAAAATTGGAAGACAGTGTGGGAGAGACTAGGAATAGATCAACACCTCACACCCTACACCAAGATAAATTCAAAATGGGTGAATGACTTAAACATAAAGAAGGAAACCATAAGTAAATTTGGTAAACACAGAATAGTATACATGTCAGACCTTTGGGAGGGGAAAGACTTTAAAACCAAGCAAGACATAGAAAGAATCACAAAATGTAAAATAAATAATTTTGACTACATCAAATTAAAAAGCTTTTGTACAAACAAAACCAATGTAACTAAAATCAGAAGGAAAACAACAAATTGGGAAAAAATCTTCATAGAAACCTCTGACAAAGGTTTAATTACTCATATTTATAAAGAGCTAAATCAATTGTACAAAAAACCAAGCTATTCTCCAATTGATAATGTGGCAAGGGACATGGATAGGCAGTTCTCAGATAAAGAAATCAAAACTATTAACAAGCACATGAAGAAGTGTTCTACATCTCTTATAATCAGAGAGATGCAAATCAAAACAACTCTGAGGTATCACCTCACACCCAGCAGATTGGCTAACATGACAGCAAAGGAAAGTAATGAATGCTGGAGGGGATGTGGCAAAATAGGGACATTAATTCATTGCTGGTGGAGCTGTGAACTGATCCAACCATTCTGGAGGGCAATTTGGAACTATGCCCAAAGGGCGACAAAAGAATGTCTGCCCTATGATCCAGCCATAGCACTGCTGGGTCTGTACCCCAAAGAGATAATGGACACAAAGACTTGTACAAAAATATTCATAGCTGCGCTCTTTGTGGTGGCCAAAAATTGGAGAATGAGGGGATGCCCTTCAATTGGGGAATGGCTGAGCAAATTGTGGTATATGTTGGTGATGGAGTACTATTGTGCTAAAAGGAATAATAAAGTGGAGGAGTTCCATGGAGACTGGAACGACCTCCAGGAAGTGATGCAGAGCGAGAGGAGCAGAACCAGGAGAACATTGTACACAGAGACTGATACACTGTGGTATAATCGAACGTAATGGACTTCTCCATTGCTGGTGGTGTAATGTCCCTGAACAATCTGCAAGGATCTAGGAGAAAAAACACTATCCACAAGCAGAGGACAAACTGTGGGAGTAGAAACACTGAGGAAAAGCAACTGCCTGACTACAATGGCTGAGAGGACATGACAGAGGAGAGACTCTAAAGGAAACCCTAATGCAAATACTAACAACATGGCAATGGGTTCGAATCAAGAACACATGTGATACCCAGTGGAATCATGCGTTGGCTATGGGGGATGGGGGGGAGGAAAAGAAAATGATCTTTGTCTTTAATGAATAATGCTTGGAAATGATCAAATAAAATATTATTTTAAAAAAAGACCAATTTCAAGTTTTTATAGTCTATATTCTGATCATCCAAAAATGTTATCTCACATTTAGGAAGGAAGTAAACAAGCATTTATTAAGTAACTGGCATTGCCAGGCAATGTGCTAAGTGTTTTAAAGATCCTTTGTCATTTGAACCAGGTAACAACTCTGGGAGGGAGGTGTGAGGAAACTGAGGCAAAGACTAAATGACTTACTCAGGGTCACACAAGCAAGTAAGTGGCTGAGGGAGATTTGAACTCAGGTCTCCCTGATTCCTGTCTAGTACTTTATGCTTCATAACTTGGGATTAAATGTAATGTTGACTCATTTCATGTTCTGTTTTTATGGAAACAATTGAGTAACCTACATTAGGTAGGTTATGACTGAATTGGCTTTTAAGGTATGCCTGGCAGCTGAGGCATGATATGAAGCATACCATGATTCCAGCAGGTAACTTGATCCTTTGAGTTACCTTTTTAAACAATTAAATAATTTTAATAATTAAAAATATAGTGTTTTCTATCTTTGCAGCACCTTTGTAAGTGTTTAATAAGTGCATGTTAAGTAGGCTTTTGGAAGGTAGGTGGAGAAGTGATGGCAGAATGCCCATAAGATGACACACTATATAAAAACAAAACCACAGGCTTGCCATAGGTACTTTTAACTTCCTCTTTCTTGTTCTTTCTTCTGTACAATAAGGAAATAAACGCTGAGGAACTTACATACAATATTCCTTTAAAATTTTTTTCTCTTTAAACCCTTACTGTCTGTCTTAGAATCAATATTAAATTTCAATTCTAAGGCAGCCTCTAAGGGCCAAGCATTTGGGGTTAAGTGACTTGTCCAGGGTCACAGAGCTAAGAAGTATCTAAGAATAGATTTAAACCCAGGTCCTCCTGACTTGAGGTTAGGCACTCTATCAGTTGTGTTCCCTGGCTGCTCCAACACAATGTCCTTTTGAAAAGATTAAAATCGATCATATAATATTTTCTTATTGATCCTATTAACAAATAATTCGTTTGTCCTATATTGCTTTTGTCCTGTAACTGCTTAGGTCATGGTTCTTTGTTTCTAAACTTAGTTCAGAATTCATTTGGCTCATAATGGGTTAAGTTTAGAAATCCAGCCCTCCTACCTTAGGGAATTTTGCTAACCTTGAGGACTATGTGAGAAAGAGATGGGGCTGGACCTCATGACTTCAGCTACTAAGCAATCCTTCAAGGATATCTGGTTTGCTGTCCAAAAGACTGGATTGCTATCTCACACCTGGTCTCCAATAAAAAGCACTTCTTATTCTCATGAGAGAAGGAGCTGGGGGATGAGGGGACATTGCTAGCCCCAATTACCACATTTCCAACCAATCATGTTGTTCTTTCACCTCAGCTCTGTAACCTATCATTTTGTTCTCAATCCCATTGCGTCCTCTACCCTGCTCTGTGCTTTGTTCTGTTTGGAGTCTTTGGCATGTATGGAGGTAAGCCACTGACCCATTTATTGATAGGTATCACATCTCTGCTAATAAATGCAATTTTATGGGGAGATCTGCCTCAGTTTACACTTTTGTTAAAATTCTACTGTAACAGTTCCTAGAAACAGCAAATGACATAATAAAAAGAATGTGATTCATTCTTAGTTTATGCATCCAAAGCAAACTATTCATGTTCTCAAAGCTCTTAGAGGTATGACCTCAAATTTTACAAATTGGCAAGATTAAAGGGCAGTGAATGCAGGACTAGGGATGAGAAGTTCAAATCTACACTTAATCATTTTGTGCCTCATTTTCCTTATCTGCAAAAAGGAAGATTGATTAAGGTCTTTCCCAGCTTTAAATCCTATGATTCCAAAAAACCTACCAGATGCCATACAGCAGGCAGACTAAAGACTGTAGTTAGTTCAGAATTCAAGCTTCTTACAGGGCCTATTTCTTTGGATCACAGTATCATTGTCACTTAGCAGATGTTTAGTACAAAGTAGACACTTAAATACCTGACGTTTGGTTGAGTAAAGTGGTAAGAATATGATGTACATTTGATCCCTATATATGGGGGAGTCATCTTGAGGATGTTCCCTGTCCACAGATGGTAATCTCAACCACGGTTGTCCATATGGATAATGGAAATTGGCCACGAGAGAAGTAAACTTAAAAAGTGCTTTGCATCATTGGGATAGAGCAGAATTCCATTAGTGCAAAGCCCACCACTAGGTACAGGGAAAATAACTCAATCTCTATGTGATCTCTGTCTCCTCTGAAGTTCATAAGTATTTTGTGCTTCTCTTGTTATACTTTCATTTTTTTTTGAGTACTATAATTATGTGTACAACTCATATCTCCTACTAGATTGTCAGTGGGAGGACTCAAACCTAGATCTGCCTTATTTCCAGACCAGTGTTCTAAATATTATGTCACAATGCCTCTTTTCTTAATTAGGGCTACTAATATTTGTCTAAGGATTTATAATTTATAGAGGTTGCAAGCATTATAACATTCATTTTAGAAATATGGAAAAGAATTTACCTGAAGTCACACAACTAATCAGGGAATGAACCAGGACTCACATCCATGTCTTCCTAATTTTAAGCTCACTAGCCAATCCTGCCTTTCTGAGGGCAGGAACCACGATGTGTTTTTAAATTTTGTTCATAATAGGGTCTTGAATTCAGTAAATGCTTGATAAACTGATAATTAATCCTTCCTTCATCTAGCTACTCCTAAGGGAGAAGAAGAATAGGAGCAGCAGCAGGCTTCAGGTGAATTTCTGTTTAATCATGGAAAGTTTTTTTTAATTTAATAAATTAATTAATTTAGAATATTTTTCCATGGTTATATGATTCATATAAGCCTCTTTCCCTCCCCTCCTAACTACCCCCTCCCAGAGCCAACGAGAAATTCCACTGGGTTTTACATGTATCATTGATCAAAACCTATTTACATATTATCAATATTTGCAACAGAGTGATCATTTAAAGTCTAGATCCCCAATCATATCCCCACTGAACCATGTGATCAATCATATGTATCTCTTCTGCATTTCTACTCCCACAGTTCTTCCTCTGTATGTGGATAGTGTTCTTTCTCAGAAGTTCAGGTGAATTTTTAAAAAGTAGTAGAGACTTTTATCATAATCATAATCTCAGATAACAGATAATTTTATTAAAAAATTACAACAATGTAAAAGCATACTATAACTTTTTGTATGTAGCCCCAGCAGTGAGGGAAAAATGTTTAAACACTCTCATCAATAAAGAGGGAAAGAGTAGATTGGTCAATTGAATATGTAATTATTAAAATAATGTAGCAACCAACAAAAACCGTTAACTAAACATGGAAATAGAAATCCTGGAAATTAAAGAAGGGTAAAATGGGAAAAAAACTGTTGAATGGACAAAATGTGGAGATTTTTGGAGAAATATGAATAAAATAGATAAACTATTAGATATCAAATAAAAAAGAGAGCAACACCAAAATTTCAATATGCAAATGAAAAAGATAAACCTAAAATAAATTAAAAGGAATATGGGATATTAGAAATAATTTTGCCCAATGATATGCCACCAAAAATCACTTAAATGAAGTGAATTCAATCAAATATTTGAATATTCATATAACACAGCAAATATAGTTGGATTATATCTTTCCCTATTTTTGTAAGCCATTTATGTAAAATTAGAGTTAATTGTTTTTTGAATATTTGATTGAATTCCATTATAAATCCCTCTGGCCCTACGCTGTTGTTTCTCCCACCTTTTATATATTCCCTTATGTCCTGACATTTTCATTTACTCAATTTGAGTTGATTAAATTCCTTATTTCTTCTGATAACAAGGGTATTTAATATTTTGGTAAACATTCATCAGTGTTACTTGATTACATAAAATTGAAAAGGTTTGGAACAACAACAGCAACAACAAAATAATGCATTTAAAATGAGAAGGAAAATAATTATCTAGGGTAAATCTTTGCAACAAATTTCTCTGATAAAATTTCTATGTTATCTATAAAAAGATATGTTTCAAATTTACAAAAATGAGACATTCTTCAATAAATGAACAGGCAATTTTCAAGAGAAAAATCTAAGCTTTCCACAGCCATATGAAAAAATGCTCAAACTCACCAATAATAAAGAATATGCAAATTAAAATAACTGTGGTCCTACCTTAAGCCTATCAGACTGTCAAAGATAATGAAAGAAGAATATTGCTTTTGTTGGAGACGCTTTGAAGGACAGAAATACTAATGCTCTCATAGAGGAGCTATGAAGTAGCCTAACATTTTGGAAAGCAATTTTGAAATATAACCATAAATTCCCTAAATATAGTAAATCCATTGATCTTATGATACAATTACTAGGCATATAACTCAGAGATAAAGAAAGAGAGAAATAACTCAATCAAGTCGAAATTAAGTACTTATAAAGCATTTCCTACTTGCTAGGCACCAGGCTAAATATTAGATAAAGAAATACAGAGAGAAATCCAGGCCCTGTCTAATGACTGGACACAACACATAAGAGGAAGCTGACAAGTGAGGTCAGGTGGGGAGGTTTAGAAGTTAACTGGCACTGACATAGAACCAATAAGGACGAGCCTGGGGGTGAATGGAGACAAGGCTAGTCTGGGCGCTGTAGTAAAGAATTAGAAATAAAGTAGATATCCATCAGTTGGGGTTTAGCTCAACAAATTATATATGAAAAATGAGGACAGGAATTTATATGATCACATATATTGCTCATCTATATCATAAATATGTCATATGTTAGATCATTGATCATCTATCATCTATATGTATATATATATGAATTACATGGGAATATAATGGTACATTATTATATTGTAAGGCATGAGGAAAAGGACAGATCCAGAGAAACCTGCAAAGACCTTTATGAATTGCTGAAGAGCTGAGCAAAATGAGTCAAGCCAGGAGTTTTGTGTAATGACCACAATAACGTAAAAAAAAAATTCATTTGAAAAACTTGAGAAGTCAATTCAATGCAACGATCAGTCATGACTCCAGGAGAGTGATGATGAAGCATGCCGACCACTTATTGTTGGAGAGGTTATAGACGGAGGCACAGAATTTAATATTTTCAGACATGGCCAATACAACAAAATTTTGTTTTGCTTGACTCTATCTATAGGTTACAAGGTAAAGCTTCTATTTGCGTTTAGGGGGATGGAGTAGTTGTGTTGCCTCCAGCTCCCCTTCTCCCATAAAAAGAGCATCAAAGAAACATTTAAAAACACACAAAATAGAGTAGAAGGAAGTTCAGGGACGGTCACAGGCAAGTAGGGGAAGGTCGGTATTTCTATGTTAAAACCAAGCTTTCTGTATCACATTTCAGGTTTTCACATGCAACATCCTTTTTTTTTTCTCTTCTCTGAATGTGATGTTTCTGTTTGTTAATAAAGTATATGAACTTGTTCACAATAATTGTTTATAACCAATTTGTACCCTGTCTATTGTTGTTATTCAGTCACTTCAGTCATATCTTACTCTTGGCAAAGATACTGGAAGGGTTTGTGCCATTTCCTTCTCCAGCTCATTGTACAGATGATTGAGATAAATAGAGTGAAGTGACTTGTCTAGGGTCACACAGATAGTAAATATCTGAGGTTACATTTGAACTCAGGTCCTCCATACTCCAAGCCCAATGAGACTCTATCCACAATGCCCTCAAGTGTTTATTCACCTTATAAAACATGATACATTTTTAAAAAATGAAGATTTGAGCATGTAGCAAAACTTACCTGAAGACAGAGAGACCCCAGAGATAGCTATAGAAGGCGTTCCTGAAGCCCTTCTCTGATGCCTCTTTGTTAAACTTTCAGGGATACTTTCACTGGCAGCCACCGCCATGACATTTTCTAAACCATGATCCTATCAAAGGCATTTTAAAAAGAGGGTGGAATGTTAAAAAGTAAGTTGGAAGGGACATCCTGGCTCAGATCATGATGAGGAGATAATGAGGCAGACCAAATTTTACAAGATTTAGCCGTCACCCTAAAGCAATGGTACGTTTGACCCTGCTTGGTCAACTCTGACAGCTTTTTATGACCTCTAAGATCAAGTACAAAACCACCTGGCATTGGAAGACCTTTAAACCCAGCCTTCTTCTCTCACGTTCTTTCTCCTCTCTTAACTCCCCCACCTTTTCAGGTGCTGCTGGACCCGGCAATACGAGTGTCCTTGCTGTTCCTCAAACAAGACACTCCATCTGTGGGCTCCAGGCATTTTTACCTGCTTGTCCCTCACGTCTAGAACACACTCCCTCCTTAGCTCTGCCTACTGACTTCCCTGGCTTCCTTTAGGTCTCTGACAGCTAAAATCTCAGCCTGCTTCCCCGGACGCTAGTACTTTCTTCTCTAATGACAGTCTTCCATTTATCCTGTATGTAGCTTCTTTCGCCAATCTAGTACCATGTTATTTACATGCTATGTCATTTCACCTCTCCCCCCCGCCCCTTAGACTGTGAGGTCCTCGAAGGCAGGAGCTTGTCTTTTGCCATTCTTTGCATCCCCAGCTCTTAGCATGTTGTCTGGCCTAGAGGATCTCTTGTTTGGGGAAAATGAAATCAAAATAATCTCTCCAAATTCCCTTTTTTCATCCTTTACATCAGATTTCATCTCCTGAGGATTCTCAGCTCTAGATTATCTACATCCATACCAGGGTAAGGGCAATTGAAACATAATTTTGTTTGGTTTTGAAATGCAGGGACATCCCTCCGCCCTCCACCACCTCCCCAACCCCAATCCCCTAGCCTGACCCCCAAACCTCTGCTGCTTTCTGACAAATAGCAGAGGACCCAGGGAAAGTGAAAAGGTAACGAGGAGGAATAAGTCCTCGGGAACGGAGGAAGAAGAATCCCACTTGAATGGAGATTATGAAAAATAACAAAACCTGATTATATCAACAATTATGCCCAGCAAGTGTAGCAGCACAGCCTGGCCCTACTCACTCTGCTGCTAGCTGAGCTCATACTGCGGGTACTTGGGGCTGGTGACCTCTGCATCCGAGGCATGGTGCCATTGCTCTGGTTTTTCAGGCTCCCAAGGGTAGCCTCCTGGTCACTGATGTCTGGTGAGACATTTCCCCTGAAAAAAAAAAGTAAGAAAAACCCACTTTTTTATATAGAAAAGGATCAGCTACAATAGCACACATAAGCAATTCTGAAATAGAGTTGATCCCATACTAAGAACCCATTAGCCGCTATTGAAATGAATGAGTATTTCTCTAAAGACAACAAAGATTCTCCAGATGCCCTTATTTGCCCATAGTGCTACCAGGATCAAATATGATCCATTCTCACTCCAAAGAGATCAATCTAATAATTTCCTCAACGTAACACACACACATAAAGGAAGGCGAATCCTCTCTGTCTCTGTTATGACACATAATTGGGTAGACTGTCCATTGGATCAGCTTAAGAATACATATATCATAGATCTGGGGTCTTTCATCCGGGATCCATGGATCCCCAAGAGGCTCAGAGCTAGATTTCAGGGGACCCATAAACTTGGGTGGGAAAAGTTAGATTTTTATTCCAATATTATTATTGTAATAATGTGTTTGATTTTAAACATGTAAAAACATCATTCCAAGAAATGGTCCATTGTCTTGATTGGATTGTTGAAGGAGTCACAACACAAAAAGAAGGTAAAGAATTTTTGTTCCTGATACTTCAAAAAGACAATGAGTTGGACCTCAGATTGAATACAAGGAAGAGAGAGCAAAACAGTGAAGTATCTTCAATACCTCCAGACTTTCCTCTAACAAAGAAGTCCATTATCTTAGCTCTAGAATCACAGAATGGGAGAACTGAAAGGGACCTAAGTGGTAATTTAAGATTATTATTATTAACAACATTAATACAATACATAATTAAATTATATCATAGCATTTTTGTTGTCAATTGACCTTCAATTGCATCTAAACTGATCAAAAGAGGACAAAATACAGATATATAGAGTTTTTTGTAGAGTTACATTCAACTCAGCAGGGATATAGATTAGAAAGAGGAAGAGGGAAAAATAGATTCAGGGAGGGATTAGTCATAAGCAAAGCAAATTCTAATCTCAAAGAGATAATTGTGAAGATTATAAATAAAATAAAATATGACAACTTTTGAAATAAATTGGGAGAAAATAATAGACAGAAGAAAATATATAAGAGAATAGGATGAAGAAAAAGAATGAATTATTACTATTACTTTGACTATTATGACAACAATTATATATTTCTATATTTTATCATTAGTTCTCTATAACCATAGATGGTTATATATTATTATATGTACTAGTTTTTATATATGATATAAACAAATTTTCAGTATATAAAACTTAAAGTAGGTTTCCTATATTTCTCAATAATATTAATTCTAAATCACCACTGAGGATATATAAATACAAATATACAAATTATGCATTTTATCAGTTAATTCTAATTTTAACTTTAAATCATCATTGAGAAACAAACACATGTATTTATATCTTAGTGAAATTTAAAATTAAAATTAAAATTATTATTAACAAAAACATAAATTAGTCACATTGTTATAGATATATTTGCACGTGTACATGTGTATACATGTATACACATGAACACACAATATACATATGTAAAGCTATCCATGGTTCCAAAGAATCATTATTAGCTTGGCATGACCTCTGTTTGAGGAAGACATATAGCGATTCTACATGTACACAAATGATGAAACACAGCAGTCTAAGAAGAAGATGGGAGTGAAGGTAGAGAGATGGACAAGAATTGTAAAACATGATTAAGCATGAAGGTGAAGGCATGGGTGAACTGTGATCTTTACTAATGGACTTCAGATATACATCATTTGTCAACAGGATGGCAGCCTCATTAATATATTATATATGCCTTCTCTACTTTTTCAAAAGAGTCAGTTTATTGATATGGTCAGTATTCATGATGTGAAAATACTCATAGTCATTAATATACCTTTAATAGTCTTTAAAAACCTAATTTAAAAAATATGTTTTGCTTAAATTTGGTGCTTTTAAGATATTCATGATTAAGGACAAGCACATTGATTTGCTTGCCAGCTCTGGGAGGGAGGGAGGAAAAGAAGAGAGACAATTTGGATCATATAACTTCAAAAAACATGTAAAAATTTTTTATTATATGTAACTGGTAAAATAAAATATCTAAAATAAATTCTAAAATAATTAATTAAATAGACTTTAAAAAAAAAAGAAGGGGCAGACTTTCAAGATAGCATGCAAGTAATTCCAAGATCCAAATTTATATGGAATAGAACTTCCTCCCTAAGGCATTTTAAGGCCTATTGGTAAGTTCTTTTTCTCTCTCTTTTTTTAAATAAAAAAATCTTTCCCTTATTTATTTACATGCTGACACAGTTTTAAATAATAATTTCCTTCATTTTGCAATTGATGTATTCTCTCTAACCAACAGTTTTCCTCTCCCTAAGATGGTAGGTAATATGAGTTTGCAATCATGTATTATCATGCAATACATGTTGTCATATTTATCATGTTGTGAAAAAAGACATTTTGCTTACACTAAAGAAAAATTCAAGGAGTTATTAAACTTACATGCTTCAAAAAAAACACAATAAAAGGGACCATTGACTTTGGAGGAAATATTCTTTAGGTGCAAGCAATGAGGTCAGTTTAGAATGTCAAAGTGGATTATTATAGCTTTTAAGACATTCAGGAGCCTACAGTCAGGAGGATTTAAGTGGAAGGTAGAGTAGTTACTAACTCTCTAGTTAAGTACGTAATTAATACCTTGACTATTGGCCAAAAACAATAAAAATCTGGCCCAAGGCCTTTCTTTGGGGAGAGTTGGCACAATAACCAGGACCTGAAAAATATAAAAAGGATCTAAGAGCAACAAGGAAGTGAGGAAGAAAAAGATTTAGTATAGACCTCAGGAGATCTCAACCTAGGGTCAGTGAACTTGTTTATATATGTATATAGCATGTATACACACACACACACACACATATATATGTATATATATATATATATATATAGATCAGCATTATTAGCATCTTCTATAATCTCATATTCTAAAGAGTCCATAGGTTCTACCACGAGACTTTCAAAGAGCAGGTTCCCTGCCTTCCTTTAAGACTCAACTAGAATCTCGTCTTTTATAGGAAACCCATCCCAGCCCCTCTTAATTCTAGTGCTTTCCTTCTGTTAATTATTTCCTACTTATCTTGCATATGGTTTGCTTTATAGATATTTCATTGGATGTTACTTTCCCCTATAGACTATAAACTCCCTGAAGACTAACATCTTGCTCTTTTTGGTATCCTTAGTGCTTTTAGCCCAATGTCTAGCACATGGAAGATTTGTTGATTTTTATTGATTGATTGAAGGAACCTATGACTTGAAAAGTGTTAAGAAACTGTTCCAGACATAAAGGAAAACAAATATTTATATAAGAAAATTTATAGATTATAAAATAAGTAGTGATAGGTGTAGTTATTTTGTGCTTGGGAGTTAGTATTCCTTTTTAGCCTCTACTATGGACTTTTACATTATTTGTAAAAAAAAAAAAGAAATGGTTACTTAACATATGATCTTTTCTGTTTCTTTCTCCCTTCTGTTCAGCTCTTTCCCTTTTTCTTCCTTCTTTTCCCTTCCATTCCTTTCCCTCTCTTTTTCATTTCTTCTCTCCTTCCTTTCCTTTCCTTTCCAACTCACCTGGACTGAAAGAACTACTTGTGTCAGGTCCCATTCTGATAGCCATAGGACCTTTTGCCAACTTCAGCTTCAACTTGGGTGAGATTTTCCTCTATTTAGACTAACCAATGCTCCATCCCCTCCTGGAAGTTCACCATATTGATGTTGGACAGTGGGGTTGGAAGGTGGAGTAGTGATGGGGACACTAGCCTGGCTTAGCCCACTGAAGTAGCTCAGGACTCCCAAGATCTATAGATCTTCCAGTCCCAGCCTTCTTACAGTAGGGATGTGTAGTCAGCATGCCCAGCTGTTTTCTAAATTAACAATTTATTTGTTTTTGTAAAATATAAAGAAGTGTAGGTGAGCAGATCATGCTATGTTCCCAAGTACCTCAGTTATTCTTTTCTGCTCTATACAAGTCCCTAGGTACTACAGATTTCCAGGCACCAGCTATCTGAAGTACAGGGGAAAGTCCTGGGGGAGTGAATTCATGCACTATTCATCCTTTTAAGTGAATGACAAATATGTTAAAATTATATTATAGAATAAGACTAATAGAGAATCAGTAATGATACTCTATTAGTAATCTATTCTACTCTATTAGTAATACTCTATCAGTAATCTATAGTCTTAGAATTAGACATTTTAGTTAGTGAAGAAAACACATTTGCTATACGAACTAGCCAATAGTTATAGCCTTTATCCCAAATTAAATAAAATACAGTCATGCTGGCTCTGTTTCAGTGATCTCAGGCTTTATGAGATGCCTTCTTGTCTATGGCATATTCAATTCCAGGTGCTGTGTTTTCTCGGAATTTATGAGTTTCCCTACATGGATGGCAGCAATCCCACATTAATGGGAAAATCATTTCACTTCTTTGTAAAAAAAAATGGATAGAACTTTTGATAATGGGAATGGATCTGATAAACTCAACTTTGCATTAAGAATTGATTTTTAAACCTTTTTATTCTACCCAAACTATGCATAATGATAAAGGCTAGAGATAGTCTAGGATAGCAGAAAAGGTCACCAAAGGATTAGAGGTGAGACTGCTTAGATTCAGAATGAGACCTGGCTTTAGCGCTGGTCTGACTAGTGAAGTCTGGGATGTCCTGTTCAGAGGAAGCAAAACCAATTCTGAATGCTTCAGGGGGGCTGTAAACATTGGACTTGAGCTTCCTGTTGTGCAATGAACAATTATTGGGTATAATTCAGAAGAGGGAAGAGGGAAGAAAAAAATTAATCAGGCAAATTAGGACAGCTCACTCATAACACATTCATTATTGAGTCACATGATAGAGAAGGTAATGAGAAAAACAGAAAAGGGAGCAATCTAGTCTCTGTAAGCAAAGTGATTTTTAAAAAAATGTAAAGTATTTTAACAATTAATTTAAAATTTTCCCTTTACAACATAAATATTAAGTGTGGGTTTGCATGTGTGTGTGTGTGTGTGTGTGTGTGTGTGTGTGAACAATGGTACAATGGATAAAGCATCAGACCTGAAGTCAGGAAAACCTCTGGGCAAGTCACTTAATTCTATTTGCCTCAGTTTCCTTATCTATAAAATGCGCTGGAGAAGAAAATGATAAACCACACTAGTATGTTTGAGAAGAAAACCCCAAATGGAGACACAAAGAGTTGACATGATTGAAATGCCTTAACAAAAACATATGTGTATATATACATACACACACACACACACACACACACACACACACACACACACATATATATGTGTGTATGCATATATTTCCAATTGCTTCTTTGTGACAATTAGTGATAACGCATTTGAAATACATTTCTGAGTGGTTGCCTAAACAAAATTCAAAGAGATGGTAATGGAGAGCGTAGATTTTGGAAATGGAGATCACAGTTTGAATTTTTTTCTCTGCTACATTTGAGCCATATAAATGTAGCATTAGGTCTAGAGTCAGAGACTTGGTTCAAATCCCACATCAAGGATTTTAGGTTTAGAGTTTGAAGGGACTTCAGAGACCATTGAGATTACTATCCTTATTGTAGAGATGAGGAAACTGAGTAAGAATCAGAAAAATGAAATGACTTCAATCTACTGGCTCCTTCCCAATTACCTACAAACACATCTATGTCTCCTCCATTCTCAAAAAACCCTCGCTTGATTCTTTCTAACTCTCATCCTCTATGTCTTCTCCCTTTGGGGGCTGAAATGTTTGAGGATTGTCTATAATAGGTGTCTCCACTGCCTTCTCTCTCACTCTCTTCCAAGTCTGACTTCTTATTTCATTCTACAGAAACTACTCTTTCCAAAGTTACCTCTTACGGTAACCTGATCAAAGTTATCTCTTAAGGACCAAAAATGTTGGCTTGTCAATTTTCATCCTTCTTTGTCACTACTTAACTTCTCATTCATACTCTCTTCTTTCTAGGTTTTCAGAGCATCATTTTCTTCTGGTTCTCCTCCTATCTCATTGCTCCTTTCTCAGTCTCTTTTGTTCGGTCTTTACTCAGTTTAATCTTATTAATTAAAGGTTAGCCTGATACCTCTTCTCTTCTGCCTCTATACTTTTTCACTTGGTGATCTCATCAGCTCCCATGGCTCAGCTATCTTCTCTATGCTGATGATTCTAAAATCTACTTATTTTGAATCCTAACCTCTCTTCTGAATGCCATTTTCTCATCTATAATTGCCTATTGGACATCTTAAATTCGATGTCTTATAGATGAGATATCTACTCAATATGTCCAAAACTCAACTCATTATTCCTTCCCCCCAAAAAAACTCTTTTCCCTTACAAACTTCCCTATTGTTCTCTAGGGCATGGCTATAACCCCAGGTTCCCAGCCTCCCAGTTTAGATATCATCCTCAACTCTTCACTATCTCTCATGCCCAATATACAATTTGTTTCTAAGATCTGTTGATTATTGTCTCTTATACATGCCCTCCTCTCTCCTCTGACATTGCTTACATTCTGGTCCAGACTCTCATCATCTCAGACCTAGGCTGGTCTTCCTCCACTCTAGCATATCCTCTTCTTAGCTGTCAAAGTGATCTTCCTAAAGTTCAGATCTGGCCAGGTCCCCTCACACTAAACAAAGTCCAATGGCAAATGCAAAATCCTCTATTTGACATTTAGAACCCTTTGTTATTTATGTCCTATACTTTCTCAGGCTTCTTGAATCTTCCCACATCCCCTTTTCATGTACTCTTCAATCTAGGAAATTTTGATTTCTTGCTAGTCCTCAAACAAAATACTTCATATCTCCAGACTCCAGGCATTTTCTCTGGTTGTTCTTCATGTCTAGAATATTCTCCTCCATCATTTCTATATTCTGGTTTCCCTGGCTTCCTTCAAGTCACAGCTAAAATTCCACCTTCTACAGGAAGCCTTTCCCAATTCCTCTTAATTCTAGTACCTTCCCTTTATTTATTTCCAATTTATCTTATATGTAGCTTGTTTGTGTGTTGTTGTTTGCAGGTTGTCTCTTTCATTAGAGTATGAGCTCTTTGAGAGCAGAGGCTGTGTTTTGCCTTTCTTTGAATCCCTGGTGTTTTGCACAGTGCCTAGAAAAAAAGTATGTGCTTAATAAATGTTTATGGACTGACTTGCCCAAGTTCACAGTAGTTATTGAGTGTCAGATACCATTATTTGAACTCAAATCTCATGATTATATAGTTAATTCTGTGTAACCTTGGACAAACTAATTTGTCTATAAAATGAGGGCTGGGCAGATTAGATGACTTTGAAGGTCCCTATAAATCTGTCCTCCATGATTGCAGAAGGTGCATCATTGTTCTGGGTCTCTGATTCTTAAAATAACAGGGTTGTACAAGAAAACATCTAAAATACTTTCTAACTTTATAGATTTCAGTAACAGAACTGATAAATGAAAATCAACTTTCTCAGTAAACAAACATAATAAATGTTGGAAATTTGACTCAGAGATTAAATTTCATACCTTTATCAATTTAGGGTAAGCTTGGGAATCAAACTATCCACATTTATTATGTTTATTTACTGAAAGAATTGATGAGAGCTTAAATTTCATTCCTTTATCAATTTAGGGTCATGTTGGGAATCAAATAGCTTATGCCATCATTGAGGGTATCAGTAAAGAAGTAAAGTACAAAAATCATTTGAGGACAGACCAAATAGATCACGGCTTACTAAAGTTTGAAATTTTGTGAGAATTAAGAAAATGTGACCCCAAGATACACTGCAAGCACATGTTCTTGGAAAAATAGAATCAATAAAATTATTTGATTCTGACCGCAAACCTTCAATTGAAAAACAAAGAAAAACCCTACAATCTCTGTGAAATGCAATACAATAAAATGAGGTAAGCCTATATACATACATAAACACACAGGTATGTGTTTAGTATTATGATGAGAGAAATAAATATACAAACACTACCAAAAAGTCTTTCCAGGACAGATATTTCATGATATTCTTTTTCTTTTCTTCCCCGATTAAAAAATATTCTCACATCATTTATCATGGAAACCTCTGAGTACATTAAAATCATCTTAAAACTGTCTTTCCCTCCAAAACTAATGATCTCATCTCAACATTCTGTAGGGGGAAAAAAGCTGGTAGGAGGAAATACCAAGCCTTTCGCTAACACCCTTAAATAGTTTGCTGGTTCCTTGAGCTCTGCAGCTGATAAAATACAAGAAGCAAACCCAGCCAAGTGGATAATAGAAGCAGTGGTGTGAACAATGTGGTTGTCAGGTTGGGGGATGCAGCCTGTCCTCCTGCTAAGCAAAAGCTGAGCAAGCTGAGCTTCAAAAAACAGAGCCCAGTTCTAAGCCACTTTTCACAAGAACCATCAACCTTTAAAACTTTCTTTTAAACTGTTTTTGCATGTAATTGGGGAAAAATATAAAAAAGAGAATGTAAAAAAAATTAAATAGTGCACTCTATCACACTTTTTTTATACTTTGCTGTCTCCTTTTATAGGTTAATCATTAAAATGTATATCAGATTCATGATGAAAAAGACTATCCACCACCACAGAAGAAATTGGAGTCTGAATAGAGATTGTAGCATAGTATTTTTTACTTTACTTCCTTCATGAGTTTTTTTTTTTTGCATAAGCAACTTATCTCTTATTTCTCAACATGATGAACATAGAAATATGCACTGCATGATAGCATATGTATAACCTATATCATATTATTTGCTGTCTCAGGAAGTACAGGGGAGAGTAAAGGAAAGAAAAAACACAGATCTCAAGATGTTATAAAATGACTATTAAAAATTTATGTAGGGGCAGTTAGGTGACTCAGTGCATTGAGAACCAGGGCTAGAGATAGAGGGTCCTGAGTTCAAAACCAGCTTCCTATTCATGTGACCCTGGGCAAGTCATTTAACCCCTATTGCCTAGCCCTTGCCAATCTTTTGCCTTGGAACCAATACTTAGTATCTATTCTAAGACAAAAGATAAGGGTTTAAGAGAAAATTGTATCTACCATGTGATTTGGAAAAGAAAAATATAATAACATTTAAATGTATACCTAGGTATTTCATTCACAGGGCCACTAACAGGTTATAGTTGAGTTTTTTTTACAAGTGTATCTTTTTTTGTGATTACAAAAAAACTCTTACTGTTCAGTAAGAGTTAGGTTCGCATTACTGGCATATGCATGTCCCTAGAAATGTAAATTCCAAGGCTGTGTTTCTTCGGCTATAACACTAGGTCACGCAAAGGCTTTTTTTTGTTTGTTTGTTTATTTCTTTCCTTCTTCCCAATTACATGTAGAAACAATTTCTGACAATTGTTTTCTTATATTTTGTGCTATAAATTCGCTTTCTCATGAAGACAGTAAATAGTCTGATGTGAATTAAATACCAGTAAAGCAAAAGTTTATAATCTTCTCTGTCTCTTTTCCTGGATACTTATCTTTTTAAAAAATATATTATAATGTAGTTAATTATCCTGGACTTTGTCTTTAGTTCATATCTCTTCTCTCTATATACTCCCTCCCTTGGCAATTTCATTTGCTTCTGTGGCTTCAACTACCACCTCTTTAGAAATTCATCTCCAATCAATCTTTCTAGCATTAAATTCTTTTCTGAACTTCAGATCCATATCTTTTATTGCTGTAGGCAATTATCTGACTATCCCAATGATTCTTCAGACTCAACATGTCCAAAACCAAACTTTTAACCTCAAAATCTGATCCATAACTCTGATTTCCTTAATCTTTATTTATCTGTGATACTACCATTTACCTAAGTCTAGTCTCCTTTGTTCCAAACCTTGGGCTTGTTTCTCCCACTTTTCTCTCTTTCACATGTTTTGAGTCAGTTATTAAGTGTTTTTCTATTTTACCATTCCTATATTTCTCACATCTGTTCCATTTGATTTCTGCTCTACCACCCTAGAAAAGGTACTATAACGTGAAGACCCTGGGAACAAGGGTTGTTTTTCCTGAGTAGCTATATTCCCAACATGTAGCACAAGGCCTGGTACATAGTAGGAGCTTATTATTAATTATTTTCAACAATCATCAAATTATTAATTATTGATTATTAATAATTAGTATAATTGTTTATTAATTTCTAGTACTCAGTTGCATGGTCTCCTAAGAGGCATGAACATCTTTGCTTTCTTTCCCTTGTCTCAAATCCATTATCAGAATAATTTTTCTTATATGTAGTTGGCCACATCAGTCCTCTGTTCAATAATCCTCAGTGGCAGTACAGTGTGGCATATGGATAAGATGATGTTGATTAAATTTCTTCTACTTACCACCTTCTCTGAGCTTTCTTTATATATTGAGTGCCAAATGCATAATCTGAATACAAGTCTTCTGACCTTGGTGACCCTGGGCAAGCCAGTTTCTTCTCTAAAGTGGACTGGTGGATTAAATGGCTCCAAAGGTCTCTCTAATCTATGCTCTATAGATTCCTTTGCATGAGGAGGGATTTAGATGAGGTGGTCTCCAAAGTCCCTCCTAGAATAAAATCTTTCCTATTCTAGTCCGTCCTAAATGCCACATTCCTTTGCCTGTCATCCAATGCCCTTCACCATACACTATCCAGTTTTATTCTACATTACCTGTTTTATTCTACATTACCTGCCCCCATTACAGACACACACCAATAAAAAAGCCAAAAATATTAGTATTTGTCTCAAGAATATTACTCTCCTGTATTTGTCTGCCTTCATTTCTCTACTCAGCTATAGTCTTTGCCTACAGTGTCTTCCTTCCATTTCTTTATCTAAGCTCCTATCTGTTCCTTACAACTCAACTCAGATGCCTAGAAGATTTTACTAACCCCTTCCCTCCTGCCAAAAAAACACCTTCTGATTTGCACTTCACACATCATTTAGCTTTGTGTTCTTGTCAGGTAATACTGTCTATAATCATTCTCTCTGTTGGTGCTTTCTCCCTCTCAATAGGCAATAAATTCTGTGAAGGCAGGAACCACATCATATTTAAGCTATACATCTTTTAGTACCCAGTAGAGTATTATGTATTCAACTGGCACTTAAAGGTTGACTAAACGAATAATGAAAACCTTAATTCTGACTCTTCCAGCAAAGTGACTGCCTTAGCATTAGCCAGCTGACTGATGAGTCTCTTCCTTTTTCAAAAAAATCCTTCTAGAACAGCATCTGGGATGGAATGAGGTAGAGGGCAGGAATATTGGACCCCAAGTGGTTTGACAGAGGAAATAACAGGATAAAAGGCATTCTCTCTATCCTGCTACTCTGTCCCTTCCAAACAACCCAATTTTAGTCATCTCACGACTGACTCTCCTTCCATTCTTCTCTTATTTCTTCTGCTCCCTTCAAATACTAAAGTTCTCATCTTGTCCCCCCTCCCTCATTTTTTCCCCATCCTCCTCTCAAGCCTACAGTGATATAAATAAAAGATGCAACAGAATTCTCAAGTAGTGAAACTCCTCCCTGAATTCTGGGGGAAATTCTCCAATTTTCCTACTATCCTTTCTCTTCAACAGCCTCAGTTACTTCTTGTCATTTACTTCTCTGGGCTATGTCTAAGAAAGAATTCTTAAAGGGAGAAATGACATCTGGGACTTGGATTCTAAAAGCATAATGCTGTGTACCATCTAATTCTAAGAAAAGAAAAACAAAAGGTAGACCTTGTGAAAGGGAATAAAAAGCAATTATGGTATGTCACTGCTAAAAAATAAGTAGAGAATTGTGCTCAAGGCAGAGAATCTTGCTACTTGATATTAGGTAAGAGTTGAACCATTGTATTTGCAGAAGTTATCTTCTGCAAATCTCTCGGTTGGTTGCATACTACTATGTTCCATCATCCTGCCTTTCAGGCTGCCATTCCAGTGGAGCAAATGATCATTTATTTCCTTTAGCCAAAAGGGTTTTTCCCATGGACCCTGTTGAGTAACGAGTGCAGATTTCATCACTCAATCACCTCTGCTTTTCATTACACAGTAGTTATGAAAATGAGCATTGAACTATGTGCTTAGGAGTTTATCAGAATGAAGCATCTGAATTAAAGGCAAACACTCTGCCCCTCTTGTCTATTTGCTTTTGGTTTTTGCATTTGTGAGAGAATCAGTCTCCATTTCAAAAAAATATGCTCACTGTAGTGATGTGGAATAGAAGGAAATGGAGAAAAGACAGAGAGAGGAAGGAAGTAAGGCTACCGGCCAATTCCCTTTTTGGCAGAGCCAATGATTCATTTCTAAATGCTTCTTTCAAGACTGGTGAAATATAATGGTGCCAAAAGGCTTCCTTATTGAAGAGTTTGTACAGGAAAAGATCAAGAAGTTGATGAAAAGGCATTTACTTTCTCTATAGGTTCCCCCCTTTAAGCTACACCATTAGATTCTAAGCCACTAAAAAAAAAAAGCTTTTTTCTCCCAGAGTGTGGCCCAGCATGTTATGGCAACCACAACTGAATAAGGAACAACTATAAAATGCGCTGTGACCTTTCCAGTCTTCTTACACCTGAAACACAGATGTGTTCTTTGATGGTGACATTGGCCTCCTTGCTGTTTCATGCACGAGACACTGCATCTCTCCACTTTGGGCATCCTTGAGCTGCCTCCAGTGTCTGGGATGCTCCACTTCCTCTCTGACCTCCTTCATTTCCTTTCAGTCTCAACTAAATCTCTTCTTTTACTGTTAATTTCCCCTCAATTCCTCTTAATTCCAATGTCTGCCTCTGTTAATTATTTCCTATTTATCCTATATATAGCTTATTTTATATACATTTATTTGCATGTTGTCTCCCTCATTAGATGTAAACTCCTGGAGGCAGGACTGCCTTTTGACTCTTTTTGTATCCTTGGCACTTAGGACAGTGCCTGGTACATAGTAGGTGCTTAAAAATGTTGGCTGATTGGTTGATTGAGAATAAAACTCAGAGCTATGACAAGGGTAGGGCAAACTGGGACTTCAACAGTGCTGAAATACTGAGGTTGTTGGCAGCACTTTTTTAGAAACCTAGACCTAACTGAGTTTAATATCAAAGTGGCAATTGCTAATAAGTTAAGATAGGAAATGACTAGATGTCCTTGAGAGAATTTTTCATTTTAAAAATTACTAATTATAGTTCTATTAAAATCATTCACCTTCAACCATTACAAATCCTCTTAGCACCCTCAGAAATGGTTAAAGTTTAAGAAGGATAAAAAATTCCAGATGTAACTGAGTTTTTGGAAGTACTTCTTGTTCTAAAAGGCTTATGCTGTAAACTTTAATAAACTATAAACTTGATGCCCAGTTTATAGGTTTTATATTTAATTAAAATGCAATTTGTATAACAATTTAGATTATACGTCTATAAATATTTAGATTTAACAATTAATAAATGCTATGTCCAGTCTCCATAACCATTACCTGTCAGAGCCAGGTGATGTCCTTGCATTATGAAAATGAGATGAGTTCAAGTCTAAGCTATAGCTCCTTCCACTCTCAGTTTTCAGGGTGATGATTTCCCCTCGGGTTGCTGATCTGAACTTGCTAAGCAGAAATCTGTAATGATTTTTAAAAATTAAAACCAGATAAAAATATAGAAAAGAGATTAAATATAATATCCACGATTCTTTAAGGGAGAACATTTTCAACCCTTTTTGCAGTAATATTGGAATAACAACTCTTAAGAAGAAAAGCTCCTTTTTTAAAATCCTAGGGAATTATCCTCATTTATTGAGAAATTATCTGAAAAAGACAGACTTAGGAGAATGTTTTGGTACTACAAATCAGCCCTGGTAATATTAATGATAAAAGGGCTTCACTTCTGGGGTTCCCAAGGAATGACTGAAAAACTGAAGAAGCTGGGGGAAGATAATAGAGAAGATTATGTATGCAACTCTAATACAGTATACAGTGTTAAATTATAATAAGAGTGATACAAATATACTATTGGGGAATATTTTGAGGAGGAAAAAGAGAGGGCTCTGTTAATAGAAATCACAGAGTTCTCACCAAGAAAGTGATAGTCATCTAGTCTTGAATATTGTGTAGTATTTGAATAGTAAGAGTTTTAGAAAAATCACATGGGTTTTTTCCACATGAGAATACCTCTGGTAAAACACAGTTCATCTATTTTAAACTTTGTATATTTTGTAAAGAGCTCTGAAGGTTCCTTCTGATTTTAAAATTCCATGTAATGTCAATCGATTCTCATAGGCTGCCTCTGTTGACCTGCTTTTGCCCTTTTTACTCCTATCAAAACTTTCCTTCCGGAAGAATAAAAAATTTCCTTCAATTATTCAAATAAATGATCAAGGTTAGGATGTTCCCTCTGGAAATCTTATAGCCAAATGAATAGAATTCTCATTGCAGTACTTCCGGCATCAGCAGAGCATAGAGGGAAGGCTGATTTTGGACAGAGCAGGTATCCTCCCCTGGTCGCATCATATAAACAGGTGCTCAGGCCACCTCTGTGTGACGTTGGCTCTCAGAGAACATCCTCCCCACAAGCGATACAGGCTGATCAGACGGTTCCCCGTTTTGTTCAAGGACAAAGGAAATCGAATCAAGTGAAAATTGCTACATGCTCAGGTCAGGGAAGGTAGAGAAGAGAGAGAACTGCAGAACTTGTCCCAGATATTCCTTATGAAACCGAGGGCAGTTTCATTTCCTAGCAGACCGAAAGCAGAATACGGCTCAGTGCCTGTGGTCTTGACTCTGCTGTGGCCATTTAGTTGAGGCAACTTTAAAAAGACTGCAATAGGAATGCCAAAGGTGAAAAAATTCTCAGAAAAGGTCAAGCTTTGCTTCTTACCCCTTCCTTTTGGGTGCATCCAGTATGGGTTTCTGCCCGCAATGAGCGGAAGCTTCTGACCTCTGAGCATCCTGCAGGGCTTGCTCTTGGTTTTGTCGTCCTTCGGCTTTCCATTTATTTTGGAGGCAAAAATAAAAAATACAGGATGGTGAAGTGGGAGGGCGGGTCCCTAGTCTGCTCATATGTCAGTTTATGCCAAAAGAGGCATATTTTAATTGATACAGTTTTTTAACTTTGTGGGAGATTTTCTGTCCTTCCAGGCGGACAATAATAAATCAGTTGGATGTTTCCCATCCTGCTGGACAGCTAAAATGAATATCAGCACACAGGTAAAGGACTAGCGAGGCTGTACTGCACTGGTAGAAAAGCTGTCCCCTCCATAGAGAACTTGGAATCAGCAGAGGAAGTCTGGGGTGCATGCTGATTCTACTTGCCCAGTACAAATAAATATTATTCAGTCACATGAACTAGATAAAATGGAATATGATGGTATAAGAAGGGACAAAAGGTTGGTTTTAGAAAAATCTGGGAAGGCTTGCATACAATGATGCTGAGAGAAATGAGCAGACTAGGAAGAACAATTTATAGAATAGCAACAACACTGTAAAGAAAAACAGCTTTGAAGGCTTAAGAACTCTGATCCATACAATGACCAACTACGATTCCAGAAGACTGTTTATGAGCTATCTCCCTCATTTATAGGCAAAGGCACAAAGATATGCATATTTTTAGATACGCTTAGTGTGGGATTTTGATTTACCTGTCTGTGCTTCTATGTTACAAAACTTTTATTTCTCTTTTTTTTTTCCAACTGGGAATGGGGAAGAGAGGAGAAGAAAAGAAGATTAAAAGATAAAACTGTCTTAATAGGAAGAAAAACAAAAGAAAGAAAAGAAAATCATTGAAGCATATTTTTAGTTGCCCAGAAGACAAAAGAGGAAGGACAGAAGGAAACAAGACATTGAAAGTTATACATTGGGGGCAGCAAGGTGGCTAAATGGATAGAGTGTGAGGCCCGGAGCCAGGAGGTTCTAGTTTCAGATCTGGTCTCAAATAATCCTAGCTGTGTGATCTTGGGCAAGTCATTTATTTCCAATTGCCTAGCCCTTACCTGGAACTGATAACTTAGTGTATATCCTAAGACAGAAGGTAAGGGTTGAAAATATTAGTTTGACCTTTTCCTGCCTGTCATCTCTCCTCAAGTGGTTCTAGGGTCCTGGAGGCAGCTTTTGGACCCCAAAACCAGCCTACCAGGAAGGGCTCCTTGACATTTGACTGATGACTTGTGGGCTTCCTTTGGTGAGTAGGAAAGCTTTGTTAGGAAGAGTTGGAATAACTGGCTGCTGAACCTAATATTTACCCAATTTTGTTCCCTTTTTTGGCATGATGACCCCACAAAAACTGATTGGAATTTGTGCAGACTAATGGGCAGAACATCCCTAGAATGAAATTCAATTCAAGTGTCAGGATTTGCATATTGACATTTCTCAAAGAAGGGAACACTTGTAGTTAAATATCAGAAAATATATTGAGGACAAAAAGGGATTTAGAAATTAAACTGTGATGGTGACAAATGTCCTATTTTGAAATCTTAATGTATCATGCATTGGAACACACCAGACATGTTTGCTATATTGATACTGCTATGAAATGAATATGTGGGGTGGGGGACGTGACATTTTTCATGCTTTCAAGCCTTAACATGACCTGTGAACTCTGTTCATTAACTGTAGAATCAACAATTTAGCAAGCCTACTAACTTTAGGATTATTTTCTTGAAATTAAAATTCAAAATGTTTAATTACCTGGACCCCTTCTTAGAATGGACTGTCTGACAACATCTGTTCCAAGAAGGTTCGTTTGTTTGAAGCGTTTTGCCCGTTCTTCAAAAAACCACTCACCGGTTACGATCCTTAGCTGCCTATACAAAGAGGAGAAACAAAAAAAGGTTTATGTGTGAGTAAATGGGATGGGATGAATTAATTTGGCTAGATTCTATTTTCTTTAATTCTTTTTATTTATTTACTTAAATATTTTTCAATTACATGTAATTTTTTAACAATGCTTTATTAAAATTTTGAGTTCAAAATTTTTCTCTCCCTCCTACTCCTCCTCTCTCCTTGAGAGGGCAAGCAATTTGATTTCATTTATATATGTAAGGTCATGCAAACATATTTCCATATTTCTGGCTAGGCTCAACTCTCAAATATGTAGCCAACTACCAAACACATTTAGGGACAAAATGCAGTCTAAGATTGCCAAAACATAACATGAGGTAGGTATATAGATGCCAAAAAAATCTCTTCCTGGAACTAGAATTTGTATTTTAGCAATTACCCAATAGAATATAAAAACTCCTTGTGAGTAAGGATTGCTCTTCTCCCTCCCTCCCTCTCTCTCTCTCTCTCTCTCTCTCTCTCTCTCTCTCTCTCTCTCTCTCTCTCTCTCTCTCTCTCTCTCTCTCTCTCTCTCTCTCTTCTCTCTCTCTTTCTCTTTATTCCTCCTTCTCTCTCTCCCTCCCTCTCTTCAGCCCCCCCCTCTCCCTCTTTCTCTTCTAACATATGGTAGATAATAAATGTTGACTGATATCAACCAAATATACATAATTATTCTGAGAAAAAAGGGGAATACGGTTTCAGTTCAATCCAACAGACATATAAGATTAACTCTAAAGCTTCTTTGCTTCCATCTGTATATAGAATAAATGCCCCATAACTCATCTTTCTCATGAGCTCCAGTCTTGCATCACCAACTACTTGCTATACATTACCACCTAGATGATCCATAGCCATCTCAAATTTAACATGTTCAAAATGGAACTTGTTACGTGTTCCTTTAAACCTATACCTTTTCCTAATTTCCTTATTTCAATCAAGGGCATCACCATCCCTCCAGTTACCCAGGTACACAACCTCAGACACATCCTAGATTCTTTATTTTTCTTTATTTTAACTCACCCCATCCCTTTCAATCAGCTGCTATGACTTGTTGATTCTGTCTCTATAACATCTTCCCCATTCTCCCCATTCTTTTCTACTCCTGTGACCAATGTAGTGATGGAGAAGCTTTTAGAGACCGAGTGCCCAAACTGCAACCCTCATGCCAAATGTGAGCCACCCCCTTACCCCAGACAGGGAGGGGAGGGAGGAAGGAGCTGTCCCTTTAGGCTGCTGGGCAGAGGGGTGAGTGATGTGAGAAATGTCCTCAGGCACTGTAGAGAGGGGGAAGAGAGCAGCCCCCACTCCCACATGTGTGCCATAGGTTCACCAACACATCTCTACATCATCTCTCCTCCTGATGATCACAAAAGCTTCTTAATTGGTCTTACTGATAGTATCTCACCTCTCTAATCAATTCTCTACACAGCTGCCAAAAACTTCCCAAATACCGGGTTATTTTATTGTTCAAGAAGCTCCAGTGATTTCTTATTGTCCCCAAGATAAGATACAAAATTCTGCATTTAACAATAAAAGTGCTTCATTTGCTAAAATCATTCTCCAACTATTTTTACATACTGATTGCATGTAGTTTTCACCTTATTCTATATATGTCATTTCAGAACTGTTTCAGAGATGATCTCCCATGCCTGGAATGTTCTCTTTACTCTTTATGCTTTTTTGGAATCCCTAGACACATTCTCATCTCCTATCGACAGGAAGGCTGCTCTGATCCCCTCACCAGTTGTTTTACTCTTCCTAAAATTATTTCATTGCATTTTTTACATTGTTGTCTATATACACCCACAACCACTGCCACTATTATGCAAGCTTTTTAAAGGAAGAGACTGTTTTCATTTTTGCCTTTGAATTGTCAAAGTGCCAAACACAGTACATGGCACAGAACAGGTACTCAACAAATACTTGTTGAATTGGATTAGAATGTAAAAATTGCACATTGTAAATCTAAAAAGAAATGCTCCAATTGTTTTAAGTCTCTTAGTAAGTAGCTTGCTTTTATATAACACTTTGCAGTTTAGATAGTGCAAATATTATTTCCTCCATTTGACAAATAAGGAAATTAAGACCCAGAAAGGTTGCCTGGTTCACATGGCTTAATTTCAAAGATACAGAAGACCAATATTTCCTTATACCAGATGGATTCAATTTGCAAAGCTCCCAGTAATTAGTGCTAAATTAAAATGTAATTGGGAAATGTTTAATAAAATAAGCAAAAATGCAATATAAAATAATGTGAATTTGTGGTTTTTCTAAGTCTGCAGGGTAAATTTCTACTTTGATCTATGACCTGCAGGGATACATTTCTATTTGAGTTTGATACCATTCCTCTATACCATAAAGAACTCTAGGTTGTTTTCCTCTGTAAGATTTTTGGCTCAACTTTATTACTGCCATTTGCATAAGATGGGTAAGTCATAAAACTGGCTAAAGTATATTAAATCAAGCTGATATTAACTATAGCTTTACTGTTTACTGACTAGTTTCCTGTTTTACCTGATATATCCCTTCCCTTTCTGCCATCTGTTTTTGGTATATCATTTATTATCTTCCTTAACTTATTTATTAAAATTCCATTGTATTCATTTTTTGCATATATCTAAAACCTACATAAAATTGCTGAAACTGCTACTCAGAGTTCACTGATTTTTTTTATACAGCGAAACATGCTGTGAGTATAATGAACTGAGTTTTTATTTTATCACATCTCTGCATCATTCATTTTATAATTGGCAGTAGCACTTATCAACAGATAAAATATTTAAAATTATAACATTTTCCAAAATGAATTGTTAATAACTCTTAGGGCAAGTGCAGCAACTGCAAATTTCTTTATTTGCTTCTATTTCTTTCCTGGTGACATTTTCAATATAGAATTCTGAAAACAGGCTGCAATGTCAACCCAAAATATGACTGACATTTTTCTGCCTGAGTCCACAGCTGAGACTTTGCTTTTGTTCCTTAATGTAAACAGAAAGGGAGAGAGAGAAGCAATCTGCAGATACCAGAGAAGAAAGATCTCATCATTAGTAGCCTGGGGCATATGAAGACCTGATAGGGCACAACGCAAAGGACAAGAGGCCATTTGGAGGGATGGGTCAGAAGGAAGCAAAGTGGTGACACTATAAATGTCTAAAAGGGTAATATACGTACAGGAGGGCAACCAGAATACAGAAAAGTCTGTCTTTGTATGTTTCAAATATATGGTTTAAAACCCATTACATTTTATATGATGTTCCCTGAATTGTAAGTCAAACTATGGTTGTTAAAATTAATCTTAAATTACATTTGTTAAATTTAATAATGTGTTCATTTAATGAATTCAAATTTCCTTTAAATTAATTAAACCAAAATTATGGTTAGACTCTGCTAATTATTACTGCTATTTAATATTTATTGAGTATCAGGACTATGGCAGGACAAATTCCCTTGCACATTATATATTTGGGGCCTCTTAAACTCAATGGGAAAGGATATGCAAAATGTGCAAATTGGTATAAATCAGTTGTATATATTTACTAGAGGAGAAAATAATTCTGGTATTTACCCTAAAAGGCAAGGGAAGTAACTAAAGGCATATTTTTCATATTTCTTCCTTATACCTTTAGGTGTTTATAATAGAATAGATATACATACATATATATATATATATATATATATATACACACATACACACACATCCAACAGATTTGCTATTGTGTGTGTGTGTACACACACACATATATTCTACAATACCAAGTGCTAGGCAGGCTTCAGCCAAAGCAAAGTGGTTAAGTCTGGATCAACAAAGAATTCTTTATTTTTTGAAAATTTTATTTAATTAGTCAATTTAGAACACTATTCCTTGGTTTCAAGAATCATATTCTTTCCCTTCTTCCCTTTCCCCCACCCCTTTCCATAGCCAACTCGCAATTCCACTTGGTTTTATATGTGTCCTTGAGCAGAACCTATTTCCATGTTGTTGGTGTTTGCACTAGGATGTTCATTTAGAGTTTACATCCCCAGTCATATCCCCTCAACCCATGTAATCAAGCAGTTGTTTTTCTTTGGTGTTTCTACTCCCACAGTTTTTCTTCTGAATGTGAATAGTGTTCTTTCTCATAGATCCCTCTGGGTTCTTCAGGATCATTGCATTGCCACTAGTGGAGAAGTCCATTACGTTCGATTGTACCACAGTGTATCAATCTCTGTGTACATTGTTCTCCTGATTCTGCTCCTTTCACTCTGCATCAGTTCCTGGAGGTCATTCCAGTTCACACAACAAAGAATTCTTTAAAAAATGTTTAAGCAATTTTATTTTACAAATCACATGTATTAATTTTCTACATAAGTTTTCTGAAATTATAAAATCCAAATTGTCTCACTCCCTCTCTTCCTTTCCCCTTCTCTGAGATGGCAAGTGATTTGATCTGGGTTATATATGTATTATCATGCAAAACATTTCCATATTTTTCATTTCTGTAAGAGAATACTCATAAAAAACTAAATCTCCAAAATAAGAACCCAATAAATTAATGTAGGAGATAATATGCTTTGATCTCCATTTCAACTCAGAAAGTTCGTTCTTTGGAGGTGGATAGCATTCTTTGTCATAAGTCCCTCAGAAGTGTCCTGGATCATTGTATTTCTGAGAGTAGCAAAGTCTCACATTAATAAAGATTATTAAAAAAAATAAAAATAAAAAGAAGGAAAGAAAGACTTTCTTCTTCTACATTATGGACTGGAGATGACTCTGGGTAATTAGGTAATATAACAAACATATGAGCCTTTTTTAAAAAAGTCCCTGAAATATATGGAATTCTCAAAAGATGAATAGATGAATGAATCAGGAAGGGAAAGTATTTAGTATTTATTAATTTACTCACCATTTATTGTGTTCTGGGTATTGTGGTAAGAACTAGAGATATAGGGGGCTGCTGGGTTTGGCTCAGTGGATTGAGAGTCAGGCTCAGAGACAGATACTTTCTAGCTGTGTCAAGTCACTTGACCCCCGTTGCCTAGCCCATACCACTCTTCTGCCTTGGAACCAATACATCATGTTGATTCTAAGGTGGAAGGGAAGGGACTTAAAAAAACAAGCAAACTTGGGACACAAATATAAAGGGAAAACAGTACCTGACCTCAAGAAGCTTATGCTTTCATGAAGGAGACAAAACATACATGGGAATGTGGGTCATGGTAAGGAGAATCTAGAGAGTTACAGGGATGAAATGTTATTCTTTAATGCAGTCCAATAATTCCAGAAACAACGATAGTATTGATTTGATTCATGAGCCCAGAACAAGATGTAGAAGAAAGGGATGGGTTAGTGGCAGGGTGGCCAGATGGTTGGCTAAGTATGTGATATGAATTACCAGTTAGTCTTGGGGGCTGCTAGTTAGGGTGAGCTCATTGAGGGCTTACTGGCAAGCTATTGCAATAGTCCAGGCTGGCACCAGAGGAGTGGCAGTACCAGAGGAGAGAGAAGGGAGTGTATTTGAGAGATGTGGCAAAGGTGAAATTGAGCAGTGGGAAGATAATGAGTCATCAAAGATGACATCTAAATGGCCAACCTGAGGGGCTGAGAGAATGATGTTGCTTTTCAAAGTAGCAGAGAAGTTAGAGAGGGTAGGGTAGGGAGGACTTTGGGGAAAGATAACGAATTCCATTTTGGACATGGCAAATTTAAGATTTCTACTGGACATTGTATTGGAGATGCCTGAAAGGCAGCTGGAGATTAGATTAGAGGTCAGTAGAGAGGTTAGGGAAGGATAGGTAGAATTTAGAATCCTAAGTGTAGACAGGGTAATGGAAGCTGATGAGATCACCATGTGAGGGAGTATAGAAGAAGAAGAGAAAAGGGTCCAAGGCAGAACCCTGAGGGATATGTATGGTTAGAGGATGTAATCTAGGTGAAGACCTAACAAAGGTGACAGAGAAGTAGCAGTCAGGCAAGGAGGAGAGAACCAGGAGACAGTGATGTAACAAAAACTTAGAGAGAATAGAGAATCAAGGAAGAGAGGATGATGAGCAGTGTCAAAGGCTGCAGAGGTCAAAGAGAATGAGGATTGAGAAAATAGCATTGGATTTAGCAACTATCATTGGTATCTTTGGAGAGAACAGTTTCAGAGGAATGTTAAGATCAGGACTGACTTTAAGGTGTTAAGAAAAATGATGGGAATGGAAAGGACGACGGCCTTTTCAAGTTTTGTAAGGAATGGCCGAAGTGACATAAGCTGAGATTTAGTGATGATAAAAGGATCAAATTAGAATTGTTCAGGTTGAGGAGATGTGGGCATGTTTGTAGGCAGATGGGAATGAACTAGGACAAGGAAAGATTGAAAATTATAAAGTGGGAATGACAGAGGTGACAATCTATTGGAAAAGACTGAGTGAAATGGTATCACTTGAGAAGGTAGAGGAGTAAGGCTAACTCAATGTATGAGATGGATGATGGAGAGGCAGAAGGTACCTGAGTGATAAAAGATGAAGAAGAGTGGAGAAAAGGGAGCTCAGAGCAAATGGCCTCAATTTTTTAAAATGCAAATATGAGGCAAAGTTCTAGTTGAGAGAGTGGGTGGAGGGGGGAGCCATGGTAGGCTCAAGGAGGGATAATTTAACTGGAGGTGAGAACTTCCAATACAAACTTTCCAACATTCTCTTCACTAAAAAGACATAAATTCCACTGACAAGACATATGAACTTACCAATAATATATTTGCCTACAATCTTCCATTTTTATCTTTCTTTTGTATTTTTATGGGTTGAATCACATGACAGGATTAATGGAGTTGGGCCATCAAGAATGTCACAGATCCTTCTCCTCTAGAAGAAGCTGTGTGCCTCTTGGTGGGTAGACTCCTGGACAATTCACATTGGGAGATAACTACTAACATCAAAGCTAAAACTACCAATTAACTGATAGGGTCTGTCAGACAATACTATTATGTATTTGCCATTCATCATGGCTTTATTTCTTTGTATCTTATATCTCTATTAGGATGGAAACTTTATGAGATCAGAGAATATGCCATATCTAAATTTTATATTTCTCCCAGGACCTAGTGTTTACCTTTGCACATGGAAGGCACTTAGGAAATGTTAGCTAAATAAAAGAAAAATAGCAGTTTAAGATATAGTGATGGGTTCAGTGAGCAGTTGATCATTCTGGCTTTTTAGTGACTGCCAGCAATCATCTCAGTTGAAATCATCACGGCAATCTGCATGTTTTATTAAGGTATCAGAATGAACCAATTGGGATTTCCCAAAACCTTTACATTTTGTGCCTCTTACAATTTTGATGTGTATCATTTCCCTTGGTTGTGATTCATGGGGTGCAGAGCAATGTGGGATCTTGGATATTATCAAAGAGGAAATGGAAAGTGGCGTATACCACTTTTGGGGTCTCCACAAACTGGGCTCCTCTACTCTTTTCCTGAATGTCTTGTTCTTGCCCTTCTGCTATTCAGATCTTTAGTTATGGACCTTAATGAGGAACATGGGAAAGATCAGGAGATTCTAAGATGATGATGCATAAGATCTCTCTTCAATAGCATCTGTTCTGTGAAAATGTCATCACAAGGCTTCATCTCCTTTTCTAATAGAAGCACTGCACAAAATTGCATTGTAACTACATAGAGGATGAGTCATTTTCTGACTCATCTCAACTCCTCATCAGTCAGGGTTAGATGCCCAATTTTATGTTCTATTGAATATGGCTTCAGCTAAATAGTCCTTTGGTGTTCACTTAAATCAAGCAAATAGAATTGACAGCTGGTATAGTACCATCCATTTGTAGAATTTTAGAACTGGAAGGTCTCCTAGTCAAACATAATAATTTTAAAGAGGAAACTGAGGCCCCTCACTTATTGTCAAGGTCAGACAAGTTATTAGCAATAGAACCACAATTGACTTAGTTCAGAGGTTTTTCAATAGACACAAGGCATACTCTCAAATTGTCATTTGGCTGTCTCAAATAGGAATTTTTTTCTTCTAGAATATCAAGTGTCTATTAAAATATTCAAGGAAATCTATTAGAAAACTACTTTCTATAAGCCTTTAAGGGCATATGCTATATTCCAGTTTTATTTTTTATTTCTTATGGCTTTATATATGAATATTTGTAAAATAAAATTTAACCAAACATTTCCTATTCCCTAAAGATATCTAGCTAGGTGGTACAGTAAATAGAGCATCAGACCTGGATTCAGGAAGACATATGTTCAAATCCAGCCTCAGATGCTCATTAGCTGTGTGATCTTGGGCAAGTCACTTACCCATGTTTGCTTCAGTTTCCTTATCTGTAAAGTGATTTGGAGAAGGGAATGGCAAACCACTCTGGGTTCTTTGCTAAGAAAATCTCAAATGGTATCATGAAGAGTCAGACATGACTGAAAATGAATGAATAACACAATGAAGATGGCTTAAAGTACTGCAATGAGGAGGAATTTAAAAAGAAACTGCATTTGAAGGGATTTGTCTTTTAAGTTAGACCAGTACTGTAAGTAGCCAAGAAAATTAAAGCAACTTATTTATATTTCCCCTAATTCTATTTGTATTATAATCTCCACCCTGTTAGATACCTTCTTTTAAACTCAGAAAAGACAAAAAGACTTTTGAGAGTCACTTGGACAACAAAGAGATAAAATTAGTCAATATTTAAAGAAATTAATTCAGTCTATTCACTGGAAGAACAAATACTAAAGCTGAAACTTAAATACTTTGGCCACATAATGAGAAGACAAGACTCAAAGGAAAGGATCCTGATCCTGGGAGAGTTTGAAGGCAAAAAGAGAAGGGGATGGCAGAAATTGAGATGGATAGTGTCATGGGAATACCGAACATGAACTTGGACAGACTTCAAGAGATAGTGAAGGAATAGGACCTGGAATGCTATGGTCCATAGGGTCACAAAGAATTGGACACGGCAAAAATTTATTAGGGTGAGGTAACCTAAGATAGCTAACCTGAAGAGCTTTTCCTATTATTAGTTCCCAACAAGTCTGTCCAATCATCGTTTACCACCTCTCCTATTCCTACCCTGTGAGATACAGCAACAGTCTTGTCCAATCTAGAGTTGCCCCATATCCAAGGTACCCTGATATATCTCCTGCCTACATGGAAACCTATTTGGGAAATCCCTGTCCATGCTGGTGGAGTTCCTTTGCTAGTGGACTCAATAAACTCTCATTGTTTCCTAAATTGTTTCCTAAATGTTTGATACTAGGTTTTAGTCTTGGTTTTGATTTGGGGGTTTGGGTTCCAATCTGTGGCAGTATTGACAGTTTTGCCCATAATAAATTTTTACCCACACCACCTACACTCATCCAAACACTTTTCCATAGTTATTAGGCAGGGAAGAACTTTATAAACTTTATACAAAGATATACTTATCTATCATATCTAGCTTATCTAAGATTTTATTCATGTCTTTGAACTCTTTCTTATTTATTTTTTGGTTAGATTAATCTTGTTCTGAGAGGGGAAGGTTAAAGTCCTCCACTATTATAGTTCTGTTATTTGTTTCCACTTTTGCTTTTCTTTTAAAAATGTGGAAATCATAACATTTGGTCCATGTAGGTTTAGTATTGATAATCTATGGCAGTTTTAAACACAATATAGTTTCCCTGTTTATCTCTATGAATTAGATCAATTTTAACTTCAACTTTGTCTGAGACCATTTTTGCTACCTAAATTAAAACAACTTTAAAACAATTAGATCTCTTCAGAAAAAAAGTGGCTGCCTCCTGGCAACAGTTGATTCCCCATCACTGGAAATCTACCTGTAAAAGCTGAGTGATTACTTGGTGGCTGTGTTGTAATGTCAATTCTTCTTCATAATTTGGTGGATTAAATGGCTTGGGAGGTCATATGACTCGGGAATCTGTTATTCTGGGAATATTACTTGATTGTTTTTTTTTTTTTTTGCTTTGTTTTGAGACTAAGTCTTCCTATGCCACCTAGGCTGGAAATGTACCAACTACTCAACAAGGCAGGCCCTCTCCTGATTGGCACAGAAGTGTTGACCTGCTCTCCTTCCTACCTGAGTCAGTTTGCCCCTCCTAAGGCAGCTGGGTGAGCATTTCTCCCCATTTTAGGGGCATAACATATTGGTGAAGGACTCGGTGTAGACATCTGGTTGACTTAGCCCACTGCAGCTTAGAACTCCTGAGCTCAAGAAATCCATCAGTTTCAGCCTCCCCAGAAGAAAGGATTAAAGATATGACATGAATCACCATGTCCAGCTGGGACTATTATTGGAACACAATCATGTACCTGATGGTTAGTATATGAGTATATTATATTATTTATCCACAAACCACAGTCAAAGTGAAGGTTGTGGCAATATGGCACTCCCCACTCCCTAAATTCATACATTCCTTCTGTCTGCATTTGGTTTTGCCTAGGAAACAGTCACAGGTTGAGCTTGTGATGATTTATTCCTTTACTCCTCAGACAGCTGGCTTACTCATTGAGATGTTTTCCTGTGATAACTGGGAAACCAATCTGCTCAGAGGATAATGTAGCTGGTACAGTTCAGCTAGTGACAGATTCTCTTGCAAAAATTCTCATGGATTTGAGAAGGCTGAAGCAGGTTTTGCATTAACCTGACTGGCTGATTTGAGCACAGTGTCTACTTCTTGGAAGACGAAAGAAACAGATTATGTTACTCTCATGCTCTTTTTGCTTTTCTTCATTAAGTTCTATTCTGTCCTGTATGTCTGTCATTTATCTGCCTCTTAGACTACAAATGACTTGGGAATCAGAATTTTGTCATGCAACTTTATATCATTTCTGGCTATCTCATCAGTCTGGTTGCATACAGGCCACTATCCTCATCTCTTTTCCTTATGCTATCACAACCTTGGACTCTGCCTTAAGGCAAGCTTTGAACTTGTCCAGACCAGGTCTCTTTGCCACTTCTTTTCCAGATAATATTTGTAAGGGATATTGCAATCCTTAAAGCTCTATATAAATGCTGACTATTATTATAATCATACTGGCAGGCAAGTATCACTTTTTGTTCCCCCTTTTCTAATTTCCCTTTTGTGTTTTCTTCTGTTAAGAAAGAAAGCTCCTTGAGATAAAGATCTAGCTACTATTATTTACTGTTGTTGCTATTATTGTTATTGTTGTCATTATTTTCACATCACATTGGTAGGTACATACCACTACCATCACCCTTTCCGGTGTTGTCTTCCCCAATTTAGTTCCTCAAAGTCAGGGTCTATCTAGCTGCCATTATTTATTATTTTTGTTGTTATTACTGTTACTATTTTTGCAACTCACTGCTAGACATATAGCACTACCATCACCCCTTCCAATTCCCCTTTGTTTATTGTCGTCCTCCATTACAATGCAAGCTCCTTGAGGACAGTGTAAACCCTGAAGCACTATATTAATAAGCCTATACTTGACCACTTGTAACTTCAATAACTTGCTTCCATTTGTGCTTTATATAAAATACTTAATAAGCACTTTATCTCTCTCTGCACTCAATCCTGTGCTGCATATACAGAGTAAGCAATGGAAAATGTTTATGAATTCCTGTGGAATATTTTAACTCCTATAAGCAATAAAGGACTGTGAGCCAAAGATGGAATTCTCAAGAGTCAGAGAGATATACTACAGGATCACATCCCTAAAATTTTAATATAAAACAAAAGGCAGCTCCATTAAGCTCAGACGTTGCCAGGGAGAACAATGAGTGAGGTGGCAGGAGTAGCTGCCTGGCAAAGCTAGGATTAGGAGGCCAAAGAATAAATGACGATAGCAAAGCAAGATAACTTTTTGCTCTTGGACTCAGCCTGGGCATGGAAAGAGAAGGAAGAAAAAAGAGACAAATGAGACGAAACTGAGAAAAGATATTGAGTTCCCCAGGGCTGGAAATGTTCATGCAAACTCAAAGCCAATTTGTCAAGGATGTCAGAGATTGGGATTGACACACAGAGGTGATCTCTGAATTACTTCCAGCTCTGGAATTTTATGGACCCATGAAAAGGGGGAAGGTGACATAGGAATAAAGTAAAAAAAATGGTTAAGGAATACACAAACTTTGCAATTTAAAAGGAAGGACTGGTTACCAAAATCTTCCCTTTCTTATCAGGAGGACTTTAACTAAGTTATTAAGCTATATTTCCTTATCTAGAAAAGGAGGACAAACCTTTCAGAATACTAGAAAATAATAGAAAAAGCACTGATCTGAGAAACAGGCCTGGCTTCTTATCCTAATTCTGCCAGAGAAAAAACTCTGTGACCATGGGAAAGTTTTGTATCTTCTCTTTGTTTCAGTTTCTGTCACCTACGAAATGGCTTAAAGACTTATTTTCCTTCTAGACCTGATAGGGGAGTCATGAGAATAAAATGAGATCTGCTTTGTAGGTATCTTGTATACACACACACACATACACAGACATATGTGTACATAAATAACACACATATACACACATATACATATATGTGTACACACACACAAGCTAGGGCAGATGAGTGGTATTATACCAGCACCATGCCTGGAGTCAGAAAGACCTCAGTTCAAATCTGGACTCCGATACTTATTAGCTATGAGTCCCTGGGCAAGTCACTTCACCCTATTGCCCTCAGTTTCCTCAGCTATAAAATGATCTGAAGAAGGAAATGGCAAATCATTCCTGTATCTTTGCCAAGAAAACCCTAAATGAGGGATATAGAGTCTAAACAATCACCCCAGTGCAAATATAAATAATATGGAAAAAGGTCTTGATCAATGACACATGTAAAACCCAGTGTAATTACAAGTCAGCTATGGGAAGGGGTTGGGGGGAGAGGAGGGAAAGAACACAAATATTGTAACCATATAAAATATTATAAATGAATTAAATAAAATTTTTCAAAAATAAAAAAAAAACAAAGGGGATCATTAAGTCAGACATTGTCAGAGGTTGATAACTTGGAGCCCATCTAAGATAAAGATCTGAGTGCCCTCTGTCAAGAGGTAGAAACTCAGAGTCTGTCTGAGAATGAGCCCAAGTGCCCTCCCCCTCCCCTTATTTAGGCCTCTCATAGTAATACATGTCTATTACTGGCAAAGATATGCTGTTGCTGACCGTTCCATGAACGTTGGATGGAGCTGGAATCATTATTTTACCCCAAGTGCCTATCTACATTTCTTGGAAATATTCTCTCACACTAATTTCTGGAATCCTTATCCTGCACCAGGTGTCATATCTACCATCCTTGTTGCACTTTTCCAAGGACTATCTCAGCCCTTTCCCAAGGACTGTTTCAGCCATCTCCCAAGGATCTGTCTTAAAGGAATGCTTTCATTCTTTGTGATCTATACCTTTAAAAGTTGTTAGCTGCCTGCAATAAACTGTGTTTTGCCTGCCATCAGCAAGGTGAAAACCTTTCCAACTCTACACTGTGCCTGTTGTCTTTTGATTCTTATCTTTTCCCTTGTGCTTACCTATAGGCAAGGTCCTTATAATTTCCACCTTTCTTATTCCTCTATTATTTTCCTTCATCCTTACCTGGGGAACTCTGGACCCAGTCCTGCCCCCCTCCCTTGGGGCTATTACAAGACATTATTGAAATGACTATTTAATACGGCTACTCACACATAGAGCTATATATAAAAATATGTGTATAATATATCTATATTCATGTATATGTATTAAACATATACACACAATTTATATATATGTATATGTATATTTATTTATATGTATATATATATATATGTATATATACATATACATTCACATAAGTTGTCTCTCCCATTAAAATGATGTCCTTGAGGGCAGGGATTATTTTTGTTTTTTTCTTTGTATTCCCAGACATCCATTGATGCTAGATAAGAAATATAAAAAGGCATAAATATGTCTAAAATAAAATTATGGAATATTGCAGATTGTGGAAGCCAAAACAACATATCCATATTAGGAATAACAGCTTTAAAGAAAGACATTATCAACTCTGGGAGGGGGGAGGGAGACAACATGAGTCATGTAACTTTGGAAAACTTATGTGTAAATTGGTAAAATTAACAAAATAAAGACATTACTATACCATTCTTAAGTCTACATTGGACCCTCTTGTAACTTCGTCAACTTCTATAAGTCTAGCTACCATTTCTGGATAAATAACTTTCAGGTTTGTAAGTCTGGTTTTGGTCTCTTTCTTGAGCTCCAGTTTCAAATCACCCATTGGACATTTTGAACTTGATTTCCTGTAGCATCTCCAACTCAATATGATAAGCTCAGAATTCATGATCTTTTCCCTAATGTCCGTCCCTTTCCTCTAGGAGGTGCAAGGCAGAGAGTACATCGTTTAGAGTCAGGATGACCTGAATTCAAATTGAACTTTGGATAATTACTAGCTTTGTGATCATGGAGTCATTTAACTTTTGACTCAGTTTTTTCATTGTTGTAAAATGGGAATAATACCTAATTTGAAGGGTTGTGGTGAGGATGAAACAAGATAATGGATATAAGGCACACAGCACAGAGCCTGGCACATAGTAGGTGCCCTCCCTCCCCCTTCTCCATTCTTTCCAATCAAATGGATAGCTATCAGACCCTCATCGCCTCTTGCCTATACTATTATAATAGTCTTCTAATTAATTTCTCTGCCTCAAATTTTTTCCCCACTCCAAATTATCCTTCACATAGAATTCCTAAAGATTTGTTCATGTTATTCTACTACTCGGGAAATTTCTGTGATTTGCCAATATCTCTATGATCAAATTTAAATTACTCTTTTGGCATCTAAAATTCTTTATCACCTGGCCCTAACTGACATTTTTAGAAGCTGCTTATGCATTACTCCCCTCTCCTATATTTTGTGGTCTAGCATTCATATCATTCTTTCTACATGCTATCATATCGCTTATCTCATGGCTTTTTATTGACTGACTCTCTCTGTCTCTCTCTGACTTTCTGTCTCTCTGTCTGTCTCTGTCTGTCTGTCTCTGTCTCTGTTTGTCTGTCTGTCTGTCTCTCTCTCTCCCATTTGCCTCCCTCAACCTCAATCTGTATATATTGTTTCTCCCACTACAATGCAGGCTCTTTTTAGTCAGGGTTGATTTCACTTTTTGTGTCCCTAGTTAGCATAGTTCCTCATATATATACTTAATAAATTAATTTTTTACATAACATAACACAACACAACATAAATAACAGAAAGAAGGAAAGAATCCACATGTGCCAAGATATTTATAGACATTCTTTTTACAATGGTGAACTGGACACTAAGGGGATGCCTACCTACCTATTAGGGAATGGCTAAACACATTAAGGGATATGAATGTAAAGGAACATTATTATGCTATTTGAAATTAAGAAAGTTTCAGAGGAACCTGGGAAGACCTTTAGGATCTGATGTAGAGCAAAATAAGCAGAAATGGGGGGAAATATATGGAATCAAAACAAAATTATAAAGAAAAAAAAACTTTGTAAGACTAGAACTCTGTTCAGGACAATGACCAACTATGATTCTAGAGCACTGAAGATGGCACATGATATTTACTTCTTGCCAGAGAAGTAAAGGACTTAAAATGAAGAAAGTAACATACGTTTTGAGAAATGGACAATATAGACATTTGTTTTGTTGACTATGTATATTTATTATGAGGATTTCTTTTTTTCTTTTTGTCTTCTACAGTGGAGTAGAAGTAATGTGATGGAGAGAAAATTAATGATTGCTAATGAGATAAAAATAACATAACATAACAACATAAAGTAATATAATATAAAAATACAGCAGTTTTGAGGAAATACAAAGTGACTTTCAGTGTGCTAACAGAAACAGGGCAAAGTAATCAAACTACTCATTCCAGTCACCCCAAAGTGTCTAAATATTATCTAGGGAGCGGTATTTTCCTTCAATTTTCTGACTCACTTCAAAAATCACAAGGTGTAAAGACAGAACTAAGGGAAGGAACAGATAGTTGAGGTCATGAAGTCAGAGACAGTATTCAGTTGAAGAAGCTTATCTATTTCTATAGGACTGCTAGCCCTGCTGTCCCCATGACAGTAACTCCAAAGCTCTTTTGTGTGTTCAAGTGCACATGTACATAAATGAAACATGGCTACACCAGACTATTCCTAAATCTGAGGAGGAAAAGTTTTTTCTTCCATTCTTAATCCTCATTTTGAAACCATTCTTTCAATTATCTTCTTTCCTTCCATAACTTAAAGCATTAAAACCTTTTGGCTTCTGGGCAAGGGCATAGGACTTACGCAATCTTGGCACAGACCGTGCATTTCCAGTTTCCATCAATGCCCACAATCCGACAATCATTGCAAACTCGAAGTGTGCATACTTGGCAGAGGTTCCCCCGGTCAAAAATCAAGCCCAGATTTTTTTGACACCGAACACAAATCCTGCTACCATCTTGCTGTCTCTTCCCACCTTTCCGTTTTGCTTCTAAAAGCTCATTTTTCAGCTTCCTAGAAGAAGAAAGAAGAATTGTTCATCAGAATTGGCTTTCTTAAAAAAAAAAATAACATTTTTTTCCATAGAAAAGACTGTTGGTGTTATCCTTCACATTATGGCTTTATTTGGGGGTTTTGGTTATATATGAGTGTGCTCTAATAATAATGACCAATATCAAAGTGTGTTTTACATAGCAATAAAAATAATTTTTAATTAAATTTTTTAAAAAAGCTTTATTCATTACTTTAAAAATATCAAGGAAAAGGATAGGTTCAATACTAATAGGTTTAGCACAAATAACTTAAAATCCATTTGCCCAAATTGATTCTAATACCAACTATTAATATAGGAACTCTATTTGTATCCTGGTTATTAGGAGCATATTCAGGCCCTCTTATTGTACTGTGAAAATAATTCTGGTCTTTGAATCAGAAGACATTATTTGCTTCATATTCTAGTTCTATGATTTAATGGCCATGAGATCCTGGTAATTCACTCAGCCTTTCTGAGCCTCAGCTTCCTCATCTATAAAACTGAGGAAATAAAATCTGTATCCCTTTAAGATTGTTGTCAACTGCCAAGATAAACACAGGAACTATATGAACACAACTATAAAACACTCTCCACACAATTAAAACTAGATCAAAACAATTGGAAAAAATTGATTGCTCATGGGTAGGATGAGCTAACATAATAAAAATGACAATCCTCCCCAAATTAATTTACTTATTTAGTGCCATACTCATTGAACTACCAAAAAACTTTTTTACTGAATTAGAAAAAAAAAACATAACAAAGTTCATTTGGAAGAACAAAAGATTAAGGATATCCAGGGAAATAATGAAAAAAAAATCTGAAGGAAGGAGGACTTGCAGTCCCATATCTCAAACTATACTATTAAGCAGTAGTCATCAAAACAATTTGGTACTGGCTAAGAGACAAAAAGGAGGATCAGTGGAATAGACTTGGGGTAAGTGACCTCAGCAAGAAAGTTTATGATAAGCCCAAAGATCCCAGCTTTGGAGACCAAAATTCACTATTTGATATAAACTGCTGTGAAAATTGGAAAACAGTATGGGAGAGATTAGGTTTGGATCAATATCTCACACCCTACACCAAGATAAACTCAGAATGGGTGAATGACATGAATATAAAGAAGGAAACTATAAGCAAATTAGGTGAACACAGAATAGTATACTTGTCAGATCTTTGGGAAAGGAAAGACTTTAAAACCAAGCAAGAGCTAGAAAAAAATCACAAAATGTAAAATCAATAATTTTGATTACATCAAATTAAAATGTTTTTGTACAAACAAAACGAATACATCCAAAATTAGAAGGGAAGCAACAAATTGGGAAACAATCTTCATTACAAAACCTCTGACAAAGGTCTAATTACTCAAATTTATAAAAAGCTAAACCAATTGTACAAAAAATTAAGCCATTCTCCCATTGATAAATGGGCAAGGGGCATGAATAGGCAGTTTTCAGTTAAAGAAATCAAAACTATTTATAAGCACATGAAAAAGTGTTCTAAATCTCTTATAAACAGAGAGATGCAAATCAAAACAACTCTGAGGTATCACCTCACACCTAGCAGATTGGCTAACATGACAGCAAAGGAAAGTAACGAATGCTGGAGGGGATGTGGCAAAGTCAGGATATTAATACATTGATGGTGGAGTTGTGAATTAATCCAACATTTTGGAGGGCAATTTGGAACTATGCCAAAAGGCACTAAAAGACTGTCTGCCCTTTGATCCAGCCATAGCACTACTGGGTTTGTATCCCAAAGAAATAATAAGGAAAAAGACATGTACAAGAATATCCGTAGCCTTGCTCTTTGTAGTTGCAAAAAAATTGGAAAATGAGGGGATGCCCTTCAATTGGGGAATGGCTGAACAAATTGTGGTATATGTTGGTGATGGAATACTATTGTTCTCAAAGGAATAATAAAGTAGAGGAATTCCATGGGAACTGGAACAACCTCAAGGAATTGATGCAGAGAGAAAGGAGAACCATAACCAGGAGAACAATGTACACAGAGATTGATACACTGTGGTACAATCGAATGTAATCAACTTCTCCATTAGTGGCTATGCAGTGATCCAAACAACTTGAAGGGAATATATGAGAAAAAACACTATCCACATTCAAAGGAAAAAACTGTGGGAGTAGAAACACAGAAGAAAAACAACTACTTGATTACATGGGTTGAGGGGATATGGCTGAGGATATAGACTCTAAATGAACATCCTATTGCAAACACCAACAACATGGAAATAGGTTTTGATCAAGGACACATGTAATACCCAGTAAAATTGTGTGTTGGCTATGGGAAGGATGGGAGGAAGGAAGGGAGGGAAATAATATGATTCTTGTAACCAAGAAATAATGTTCTAAATTGACTAAATACGTTAATTTAAATTAAAAAAGATTGTTGTCAAGAGCCTCCATCTAGTTCAATCATTTAGCAAATGAGAAAACTGATAATCAAAGAGCTTAAGGGACTTGACTGAAGTCACACAGGTGACACAGCCAGGATTTACACTCAGAGATCATGATTCTAAATCCAGCATTCTTTCCTCTCTACTACAATTTCTCTGGTGAAAACAAATAAACAAACAAACAAACCAAAAAAAAAAAAATAAACTGAGGATCAGTGACTTACCCAGAGACATAGTTAGGAGAAAAAGAGGGAAGACTTGAAATCATGTCTCCCTGACAAATTCCAGTACTGTCTGCTACACCAATAGTATCAGACTCAAATAGTCCCATTCCAGTCCCATATTGACTTATAAAGCCATGAATAAGCATCATGTATGCTGTATTATAAGGGGCACTTAGGTGGCAGAGTGGATAGAGTGCTGGGTGTGGAGTCAGTAAGATTCAGCTTCCTGAGTTAAAATCTGACCTCAGACCCTGGGCAAATCACTTAACCCTATATGGCTCCATTTCTCCATCTGTAAAAAGCATTGGAGAAAGTAATAGGAAACCACTGTAGTATCTTAGCAAAAGACAAAAACAAAAACAAAAACAAAACCCTCCAAATAGGATCATGAGTTAAATATGATTGAAATGACTGAATAACAATAACAAATGTTATATTATATTTTTATTTATTTTGTTAAACATTTCCCAATTACATTTCAATCTGGTCCTTACAGCACTCTGGAATTTTGTTAGAGACATGCTCCTCAAATAAAACAACTTAAAGTACTTCATAGTTGTAAAGTATTAAATAAAAGCCAGTATCGTTGGCATTATGTTATATATGTAACTCCTGTCCCAAAGCTCATTGATATGGGACTTTATACTTATTGGCTGAAATTAATGCTCTGCCCCACATGAGGAGTGAGGAGCAGCTGTCCAGACACAACAGCTTCAGTTCTCAGTCAGCCCTTCTGGACTCCTTAGGGTCAGTCCCCACGGAGACATGTTAAACTTTAAGTCTTTTTCAAGCGAAGCTTCGAGCAAGAAACTGGACGGGGCCAACTACACTACAATTCCAAGAAGGAAAAGACTGGGAAGATATAACAGAAACTGATAGTCTTCATCAATGGTGATAGTAATGACTTCAGGGAGTTTCTCCACCTTAGTTGAAGGTTGAACTCCCAACTAGAGAGTTCCTTCACTCTGTATTATCTAATATATATGCTTCCATGACTATATTCACTGATTTCTGTTTTACTATCATTTGGATAAATGATTTAGCTATATGCTACATGTGTTCATTGTGGAACTGTTCATTGTAGAACTTGGGTGGAAAAGGGATCACAACTTGGATATAAAGCTTGAGGTCTCTCTTTCCCCCCAAAATGACAGCACTCAAAAGTTAGATGTAGTCCAATCAATCATATGCTCTAGATGAAAAAATATTTAAGGGAGTAGTTTTATTTCCAACCTGATGCTCCTTTCTCTGAGAAGAATTAGAGTAGACTTAAATCCTAATCTCCTGTTTCCAGTCTTAGCATGAATTTCTTAAAGTCTCCTTGAAGAAAGGTGGGAGGAGAAGTTTTCCATTTTGCTTCCCTCTGAATCACACACAGAGACAAGCCTTTACCATAGGCAAGTCTCACTATATATGTGAAATCTCTCTTGCTACACAAATAATGTAAATTATTTATATGTAATAATATAATTTATAATATAAATACTATAACATAAAAGTAATTTATGATATATTTTACATATAATTTAGAATATAATTAGGATGCATAACATATTTATATATTATAATTTATACATAATCTATAATATAAATAATGTAATTTATTACACATTTTATACTGTAATTATAATTCATAACATATTTTCTATATTATAATTTATATATTATTTAGGACATTAATATAAGAATAATTTATAATATGTTATCTATTATACTTTATAACATAATTATAATTCATGATATATTTCATCTATTATAATTTATAAAGATTTTATAATTTAAAATATAAAATAAATTAGTATCACCAGTATTAGTTTATATGTGTTTAATTTCTTCAGAATATAACATTTAGGGGGCACTGGCTTCTAACTCAATTACCTTCCAAGACTAGGGACAAATAAAAAAAGTTTCCTTCATGAGTTCTACTGATCTTTTTCTACCCAGGTGACAGCAAGTGGTGTAAACCCAAACTGTTTAACAGTGGTTCTTTACTATGGTGGTCTGACATGGGATATGACTACAGAAGTAAGAGGTTTAAAATGACCTAAAGATAATCTGACAGATCTTAACTCCTTTGGCTTGGATTCAGGCTGCTTCTTAACTGTTCTGTTTGACCTTTCCAGATCCATTATTGTTAGGGAGGGAAGCTAATCAGTTTATATTCCTTGCACCAAAATGACTCAACTTCAGTGTGCATCTACATATCTGCCATTCTTCCCTGTCTCCCTGCCAATATACCTCCATCACTTATTTAAAGAATCTAATCAAGACATTGACTCCAGAAAACCTTCCTTTCTTCATTCCCTTTCAAATCCACAATTCCCTTTTATACTCCATTTGTATCTATATTTTTTAGTATTTCTATGCAAATATTTGCTTTTTGTCTTTTCCTTTAAAAAAAAAACCTTACCTTTCATCTTCGAATGAATACTATGTATTAGTTCTAAGGCAGAAGAGTGATAAGGACTAGGTAATGGGAGTTAAGTGACTAGCCCAGTGTCACACAGCTAGGAAATGTCTGAGGTCACATTTGAACCCAGAACCTCCTGTCTCCAGGCCTGGGTCTCTAGTCACTGAGCCACCTAGCTTCCCCTTCTTTGCCTTTTTTCACAACTAGAATGAAAATAGTTCAAAATCCAGCAACTGTTTTTTTTCCCTCCCTCCCTCCCTCCCTTCCTCCCTCCCTCCCTCCCTCCCTTCCTTCCTTCCTTCCTTCCTTCCTTCCTTCCTTCCTTCCTTCCTTCCTTCCTTCCTTCCTTCCTTCCTTCCTTCCTTCTTTCCTTTTCTTCCTCCCTCCCCAACCAGAATTAATATAACCCTATGCTCATTGTTATGTTAATATTGATCCCTTATCTTATATAACATAACCAGTTTGTCAAAACACTTTCATATCCATGACCTCTCTCAATCCCTCCAGTAAGCTTGTAAGGTAAGCAGAGTGTGTGGAATACAATATTCTGGTTATAAATTTGAGAGACCTCAAGCCCAGTAACTTGCCCAATGTCATACAGCTACATAGTGACAGGATTGAGACTGATAATATATATTTCTTCTGACTAGAAGCACATGGAATACACTCTATATCTAGGGGGAAAGGCAGAACATTTTTATAAAAGGTTAATTGTGACAAAGATCTTTTTTTAATTTGGAAAGTTTTACTTAATTAATTTTAGAATATTTTTCCATGGTTACAAGATTCATGTTCCTTCCCTCCCCTCCCTCCACCCCCCTCCAGTAGCTAACAAGCAATTCCACTGGGTTTTACATGTGTCATTGATCAAGACCTATGTCCATATTATTGATATTTGTGAAAAACATTTGTGAAGAAACTTCCTTTCATGGAACCTTTTAGTTATCAGGAGAGAGACACTATAAATGAGACACCATGCCTTGTTGGTTTTCAATCATCTCTGACTCTTCATGACCCCATTTGGGGTTTTCTTAGCAAAGATACTGGAGTGGTTTGTTGTTTCCTTCTGCAGCTCATTTTACAGATGAGGAAACTGAGGCAAGCAAGGTTAAGTGATCTGTCCAGGCTCACACAACTAGTAAGTATCTGAGATCTGATTTGAACTCATGAAGATGAGTCTTCCTGACTTCATACCTGACACTCTATCCACTTCACCACTTAAGCTAATACTATACCTATCTAATCTATTAAATATATGGTGCTGTGGCAAATACACAAACGATATGCCTACTTCTCCATAGTTGATGCAGTACTAAGCAAGATGATTTCATCGCGATAGGGTAGGGAAATAGGCACATCTTGCTATGTCTTGAAAGCATAGCTATGGTGTCTTTAGACTCATCTGGGGTCATGGCAGCTCTGACTCTTCTTCACATCCCACAAGTTCAGTAAGTCACCAAGTCAAGTCCATTAGATTGCGAGCTCCTTGAGGGCACCCAGTAGGTACTGAATAAGTTTTTATTGACTACTGATTGCCCAAACCTCAATTAAGTGGTTTAAACCACCTGCCCTAGCTGTCTCTGTCTCCTTTCACTCAGCTCTAGAGTCTAAACATTTTTCACAACTGCTGGTTCTGGTCTTCAGTCCATTTAATTCACTACTGCTCTTCTGTCCCCAACCTCCTTCCTTTTCTCTGCTTCCAACAAGCCTGGTTTTGCTCTAGTCAACTCTAATCTACTTTCTGTGGCCCTGTCCCCTATAATAGTGGTTCACTTAATGTGTGTGAGGCAGGGTTTAACAGTAATATAAAACGAGTGGCAAAGAATTGGAAATTGTGGGAATGTCTATCAATTAGAGAATGGCTGAACAAATTGGGGTATATGTTGTGGATGGAATACTATTGTGCTATAAAAATGATAAGCAGAATGATTTCAGAAAAAACTGGGAAGATCTGCAGGAAATGAAGCAGCAATATTGTATGATGATCAACTACGAGAATTTGGCTACTCTCAGCAATACAGTGATCTGGGAAAATCCTGAGAGACTTATAATAGGGAATTCCATTTGCATGCAGAGAAAAAACTATTCGAGTCATATGGATATGGATTAAAGCATACTCTTTTTCACATCAATATATTTATTATTTTATTTTGGCTTTTGGTTTTATATGAATGTCCCCTACAACAATAACCAATATGTGTGTTGCATGATAATAAAAATAAAACTAAAAACAATAATACAAAATGAAATATGACATTTATGTAAGAGAAAAAAATAAAATAGTATGATTTGTCTTAAGTATCATTTCTGACTGGGGGGGGGAAGGTTTAAGGAAACAGATTATATCTGATCTGGCTCTTGAAGAATGTAGAGGGTTTAGACAAGTAGAAATGGGGGAAAATTTCAGGGTTGAGTAAGGGCATTAAGACAAAATGACATGAGAGCCATCCAGGAAATGGCAAGTTTGGCTAAGAGGAGGCTAGAAAGGTAGAGGGGTCCAATTTGTTGAGGATTTTGAACAGGAGGCTAAGGATTTTCAGTGTGTTATTCGCTGCCCACTGAAAAGCTTTAAGGATGAAGGATTGACAAGGTTAATTTTGAGTAAAGGCAAGATTTGTCTGGGAATGTTGTGAAAGACAAGTTAGAGAGAGGAGAAGCTGGAAACTCCAGGAAAAAAGAAAGAATAGAGCAAGTGTTTCTAGCCACTTGTATTTATTGTATACATTGTAGCCAACGTAATTATATAGACTCACAGAGACCAAAATCTTGTCTGCATTTCTCTATTAAAAGGAAGATGTAATTCTCACAGGATTGTCCAAGAAAGAACATGCAAAATCTACTCTGGAAGTTTATATATGCTCTAGAGTTTAAAATAATGAAATGAGTTCATTGCTAACAACATTATTACACTACCTTTTAGGTCACAGCCCATGTTTAAGTGTCTCAAATCATAAGAATAATAAGGTATCATTTGTTCAACTATTTATAACAACCTGTAATAGAGGAATAATAATGAAAAAGAAGTGAGGATCACAGTCTGAAATCCCATTGCTCATATCCTGAAAAATGAAGATAAGAAATAGGTAAGAGGAGAATTCCAGAGGTTAGCTCTTCCTGAAAAGAATCCCACTTTCAGGTCCCAGAAATGAATATAAAGGGAAGCAGATGTTCAGTTTTTCAGATCTGGCTTCTGCCTTCTCAGGTAGAGGTGCTGGATCTGTTCTGAGAAATTAAAAGCACTTTTGCCAGGCTTTTATATTAAACCATTTTCATGGATTCTTGACAAAAATCTAATTCAGCCATACAAATTACTCTGGGTCTGCAGTCCCAGGGGATAAAAGGAATTGGGGCCTAGAATAAATCAGGTTGCAGGCATGAAAGCATTTTAATTAAAATGTAAAATAATATAGATACACTTGAACTATAGTTCTTTGATCTACTACTATTCAGAATCATTAGTTATGCCACTGCATGCAGGGAAAGCTATGGGAAATTGTGCTGGATAGCAAAATCTTTTAAGAGTATAATTTGAAAAAACAAGACACATAATGACCCAAATGGTAAAGTAATTATTTTATATACTTCTTTGGTCTAAGAAAAAACCTCAACAAACTTAATTAAATCTTAATTCTCAAGGAAAAAAGAGGAAAATAGCTTTACGAAATAACTTTAGAGAAATAAAATACTTAAATCAGCCCTTGCCATCCCCACCCCAATCCGCAAGTGGGACAAAGTTAGAGCAAACAGAAGATCCCTAAACTTGGGTTTCTAGTTCCAGCTACAGGGGTCCCTGCTTGATTTTTTATGGCACTTATTCAGTCTGAACTTTCCTATACTCCATAAGACATTGGAAATAGTATTCAAAAGAAAGGGGCTTGCAATTGGGTGGTGGGTTGAGGGTAAAGGGTGCAGATAAATGTTGCTGCAGAGCTAGTAGGAGGAGAAAAGAGCTGGAGACTCCTTGGGGTCATCAGTCTTCACACAGAATTTACTTCTAGGCAAGGAACCCGCTGGATCTATAGTCTGAGGATTATGAGGATGTTTTTGTGAAGTCCTGAAGTGTAGAAATGTCGAAGAGTAAGAAGAAAAACCAGAAAACTTACTGAGACTATAAAGAAAAGACTGAAAGACAAAAACATCCAAGAGCTTTAGAAAGGATAGGTTTTAGCTTAGTTTTAAAACAGAAGAAGCAATAGTGACTTTCCTTAAATGTCAAAAATAGAAGATAAGCAAAATTTTAAATTTTAAATGTCATAACCCTTTGAAGAAGTTTTATAATGTGAAAGAAAATGATCTAACGAAAAAGAGAATTCTATGGATCCTCTCATGGAAACATGGAGGCTCCAGAATGGTTCATAAGGAAAAGCCAGTTTTAAAAGAATTAAATGAAAATACATTATTGGTAGAACTGTGAAATAGTACAATCTTTTAGGAAAGCAATTTGGAATTAGGCAAGTGACTAAAACGTCTAAAGCCTTCAAACCAAAGATGATTATTGGGCTTATACCCCAAGGAAGCTATTGACAAGAAATAGTCTCCATGTACACCACACCATTTTTTTTTTCAGCAATTTTTTTGTGAAAGCTAAGAATTAGAAATCAAGTATATACCCATCCATCAGAGAATGGCTAAACAAATTGTAATACATGAATGTAAATAGAATACTACTGTTCTATAAAGATGATGTATATGATGAATACAAAGAAACATGGAAAGACCATGGATAGGCAGAGCATCAGAACTGGAGGCAAGAAGATTGATCTTTCTAAGTTCAAATCTGGCCTCAGACACTATATGTGCAACTCTAAGTAACTGTTTGCCCCAGTTTCCTCACCTATAAAATGAGATGGAAAAGGAGAGGGCAAACTTCTCCAGTATCTTTGCTAGGAAAACCCCAAATTGGGTCAGGAAGAGTCAGACATGACTGAAATGACTGAACAACAACAAATTATTTTGATGATTATTGTATGAACCACTGTAGAAAAGAAGTAAACAGATCCAAGAAAGCAATATACCAAGACACACAAGAAAATCAAAAGTAAATACAACAAAGTTATAAAGATGAAGCATGACTTAAATGAAGAGATATGAGACAATCTACAGTTTTGTGAAGGTAGGAAGTTGACAAGCATTACATATTGCACATGTTTTTAGTTTTTTCAATGTTGATCAGTTGTGCCAATTATTCTTTTCTTTCCCTAAAAAAATTGCTATTTGTCATATGGCATAGCTCTCCAGGAGGGATGGGGAAGGGACATCTGGGGTAACCATGCTATATATAAGAAACAGAAAATATCAATAAAACTTAAAAAAACATATTTGTCTTAAATCTAATTAAAAGGACTTTATATTTCAAGGGAGGGGGGAGAGGAGAAAATTGCCCACATAGATCTAACAAGTCTAGCCCTTCAAAGTAGAAACAGAGACAGAATAGAAATAATAATGAGTAATAATTCAGGAAAAACAATATTTGAAAAGAAAACCATTAGTTAAAGTCATTGCCTCTATTCTGGATGCTCTTTATTCATATGGAACCACCTTAGGTTAGACCCTTATTACCTCTGTATTATTGAAATAGCATTGTAATTGGACTCTCTCACTGAAATCTCTCCTCTCTTCAATTTATCCTCCATACAACTCCAGATAGGTTTTCCTGAAGCACAGGTCTGATGTACTAAATCCACTCCGATGGCCCCTTCTGCTTCAGGGAGCAGATTAAGCTCTTCTATTTGGCATTTAAAGTAATTCCTAATTGGACTCTCATCTAATTTTCTATACTTTTTATACTTTCCTACATATGAGAAGAATTAGATTTATATAGCAAAGTGTCTTACAAAAAAATACCTCTGCTCACATGAAGTTTACAGACTAATGGGGGCAAGATGATAGACAAAAGCTGAAAAGCTGTGTGTGTATGTGTGTGTGTGTGTGTGTGTGTGTGCACACGCGCACATGCACATGCCACCAGAGGATACTTGATGCAGAAGCATCATGATGATATTGGAAGCAAAACCAGAAGAAAGCAGCTGGGGCAAAAGCCAAATTTTGCTTTTGTATTCCTGTCATCTAGCAGAGTGTCTGCTACATCGGAGGCACTTAATAAATATTTACTTAACATATTGATGGATAGATTTAATTGTATAACCTCAGGAAAGGAAGCAAAGTTGACTTTGTCAGTGAGACTTTGTGGAATGGGTCTCATAATTGGAGTCTGAGATTGTCAGAATAATATTACAGCAAGCTATCCCTGGCAAGAACAGAGCCATGTTATTTTATCTGCTGTCCTCTGGCATTTCTTAGCCAGCCTGGAAAGTAGAGACCAGGGAGTTGGAAACTTTAGGAAAAGAACATAAGAGCTAAACGTTGTTCAAAAAGTCTACAATGCTGATATTAGATAAATGTAAAGAATACCTCATAATATTATTTACTCTACCAAGATAAAATCCTTAATTTTAATGAACATTTAAAAATATACATCATTGTATTCTTTTTGCTGTAAGTTTTCCTCATTTCTATATCAGAGTCGTTACCAAGAAATTATAGGATATACAGAACTAAAGTCTCAGAGAAAACAGAAGTCAGTTTATTATCCTAAATAGAAGACGCTAGAGTAGAATACATTTCTAGATTTGATTTAATTCAACTTGACATAAGAAACCTTTATTAAATGACTGTGTGCCAAGCACTCTCTAAGTGTCAAGGATACAAAGACTAAAAGCAGTTCTTACCCTCAAGGTACTTACATTCTATATTCTGGTTATATACTACACCAAGATATAGCTGTAAATTTTCCTTTAGAAATTTTTGGCTTTTTCTCTTTCTGCACCACCATTTTCACACCAGGAACTACTTTCTTCATCAGATTGCTCAAACATTACCATCCCCTTGAGAATCTTTTCTGACTTAATCACACTGAAACCCTCTTTACATTATGAAATTGAGAACGGGGGAATTAAATGTTTAGAGAAGGAAAGTACAGATGAATGGTCTCAGAGGTTTAAACAATCACAGTTTAATCTAGAATTGTCATAGAATAACCCAGGAAGATAATGAGTAAAGAGGATAAAGTGATACTGGCTCATTCTCATTTCTTCTCATGCTGAGATGAAATTAAGGTTTCATTACTGTCTGCACTACAACTGGTGGATTCTAAATAAGGGAATCCCAAATAAAATCAACACACTTTCTATATCATAATATAGCAGGATCAGAGGGATTGTGGTAAATGATGAATGTATTATAGAACCCACAGAAAGGGGACTTAAAAAAAATTTGAAATTATTTGTGTGAATTAAAGAATATCAGAAGCCCAAGATAAATAGCAGGGACTATCTTTATCCATCATTCATATCCAAAGATAAGGCTGTTTTTGCTGATTTTCTACTTGCACATGATAGGGAGAGGGATTGGTGGTTGGCAGAGAGTTTTCATTTTGTTTTAATACTATTTCTGGATTTGTTGTGATCACCACCACTTTGAAGAACCTATTACTGTTTGTAACTTTCACTCTTAAGCTCTAAAATGGCCCCAATAGCTGGGAGGAAAGCAAAGAAACCTCATTTCTGACTGGCAGTAGTATTTTCTAGCAATGTACACCATGCAGCCTGATCTTAGTCGAATGTTTAAAAATGAAAATGCTTCTCCTAGTCCTGACTCTTTGAGCAAGACATCTACTTGTTAATCTCTTATTTTAAGTCTTCCATAGAAGTCATTACCGTAGAAAATATCATGTCACTGTCCATACACTTCAAGAAACCTCTTTAAGAATTTCTTCAAAGGCTATTTCTTTTCAAACTAAGGGAAACGATTGTTTAAAAAAACATGCAAACTACAAAAAAGAAGAAAAAAGTTTTGTCAGGAATTTACTTAGAGGTAGGCAACAAAGGACAGGGATAAATGAATAGTTTTCTGCATAGGGAAATGTAAAGAATCTGGTCTCATGTAATATTTTGTTGAAAATGGTCTAGTGGAGGCAGTTAGATGGCTCAGGGGATTAAGAACCAGGCCCAGAGCCTGGAGATCCTGGGTTCAAATGTGACCTTAGACATTTTTGCTGTGTGACCCTGGGCAAGTCACTTAACCTCCATTGTCTAGCCCTTACTGATCTTCTGCCTTGGAACCAATATACAGTTTTTAGTCTAAGACAGAAGATATGGATTTTTTTTTTAAAGAAAAAATGATCTAAACAAGAAATTCTAGAAGAGAAATCTAGAAGTGTGCAGATGTATGAATCTTTTCTAGATAACAAAATGCTTAAACCAGTGGTCTTGAAACATTGTTGATTGTGCACTCCTATCTATAATAAATTTTATAGCACATACTCATATATGTGTATATTTGCTTATTTATAAACTACTCTACTAATAAGTAAGCACAATATAAAACTTACACAAAATATACATTTGGGAAAAATGTGATGAAGATAAAATAATATTTGATCCTAGAGTCAACTGGAAGTCAGGAAGAAGAGTGAAGGAATGTTTGTAACATGGTCAGGCTTTCACTTTGGGGTGATCATTTCTGGTAGCTGATGGATACTTTAGGCAAGTGAGGCAATTAGAAGGTTATTGTGGAGGACAATTTGGAATTATACTCAAAGTACTATAAAACAGTACATACCCTTTGATCCTGTAATACCACTAGTAGGTCTGCATTTCAAAGAGATTTTTAAAAAGAGGAAAGGAACTACTTGTACAAAAATATTTATAAAAGCCCTTTATGTAGTGGCAAATAATTGGAAATTAAAGGAATGCCCATCAACTGGGGAATAACTGAATAAATTGTGGTATATGATGGTGATGGAATACTATCATGCTGCAGGAAATGATAAACTGGATGATTTCAGAAAGAGCTATAAGACCTACATTAACTGATATAGAATGAAATAAGCAGAACCAGGAAAACATTAAACATAGTAATAGCAATATTGTGGAATGGTCAACTGTAAAAGACTTAGCTACTCTCAGCAAAACAATGATTTAGGAAAATTCTGAATGTCTCATGACAAAGAATGTTATCCACTCCAGAAATATAAAACTGTTGGAATCAGAATGCAGATCAAATAAACTACTTTTTACTTTAGTTTATTTGGGTTTCTATTTTGGGATTTTGCTTTTATATGATGATTCTCTTACAAAAATACACACTACATAAATATGTTTTGCATGATAATACACGTATAACCTAGATCATATTGCCTACCATCTCTGAGAAGAGGAAGGTAAGCAAGAGAGGGAGACAATTTGGATCATGTAACTTCAGAAAACGTATATGGAAAACTATTATTACATGTAATTGTTCAAATAAAACATCCTTATTTTTTTTAAGAAAAGAAGGCTTTTGCAATAGTTTAGGCAAGACGTAATGAGAGCCTTAATGAGGGTAGTGTCTGTGTGAGTAGAGAAAGGGATAAATGTGAAAGATGTGAAAGTAAAACCATAAGAGTAAGCACTTGACGTATATTTAGAGGGTCAGAGTCATGATGGTAGCTTAGGATCATCAAAAGCCTAAACTTTTCTGACTATCCTTCCATACCAATCTTTAAAAAGCACTTTAGAAACACAGGAAATCAAGTCGAATAACAAGACAAAATCACAAAAGGATCCTACTGAATACAGTTTTGAAGGTAGGCAGAGAGTTGATTTCTACAGTATAAAGGAAGACTAGAAACAAGACTGGGCTGAGCGAAACACTCCACCCCCACCTAGGACACTGAGACTTGCAACTAGATGTGGGTTGACTTTGAGATCCTGCAGGGGCTACAGCCACAAAGGAGCACCTCAGACCCACCACTTGAGATCCCGGGCTCTGATAGCAGCTGGCAGGGAGGAACCCATCTGGCTTGGCACCTTACTTAGGTTGCTGAGGCTGGCTATGGTAAAGATTTGGTCCTGGGGCAGATTAGCTCAACTGGCCTAATACAGCATACCATCAGAGGAGAGAGAAGATTGAAGATTTAACTCCAGGCCAGAGCAGCTCAAATGACCTAATGCAGTAAATGACCTAATCCTGTAAAGAGGGACTAGCTTAGAGTCCATAGGGGAAAAAAAGAGAGAAAATGAGCAAACAATAGAAAAAAAGAAGCTAATGATTGAAGGTTTCTTGAAAAAAAAGCAGCAAAGATGATGGAATCCAAGGAACCTCAAACAAAATATCAAAAATAAAAATAAAAAACTGGGGAAAAAACAGATACTGGAAGAACTCAAAAAGGAATTAAAAAATAAAATAAGATAGACTGAAGAAAAATGGGAAAAATAAAACAACAGCTTAAAAAGAAAAAGAGGTCATCTAGAAAAAGAGGCACATGGATCACAGGGAAAAAAGTGTTTTAAAAGTCAGAATTGGCATACTGGAATAAGAGGCAAAAAAAGTCAAATGAAGAAAAGAATGATATGAAAAGAAGAATGGACCAAATGGAAAAAGGAAGATCAAAAGGTCAGGGAAGAATTCAGTTTTTAAAAAGTTATAATTAGGCAAATAGAAGCTAATAACTTCATGAGACATCAAGAAACAATGAAAGAAAATAAAAAGAATGAATAAATAGAAGAAAAAACAAAATATCTCATTGAAAAAATAACTGACCTGGAAAATAGATCCAGGAGAGACAATTTAAGAATTATTGGACTAGAAGAATTTGGGGTGACACCTAGATTGTATGTCCGGGTGACTGGGAACACATAGAATTTTCCTACAAAGAAATACAAAGTTGAAGACAATTTTTAAAATGATAGTGTGTTGCCTTTTCTTTAGCTACTTCCTCAATTTATACTTATATTTGTCTCTTAGGTCTCTGGGGGCTGCTACCTCTTAAGTTCTAAAAGGAACTATGACAAACAAGATGATCACAAAAAATCTTGGAAAGACTTCTATTTAGTGACATAAAAGCAAAGTGAGCAGAACCAGAATTTTGTACATAGTGGCAATAATGTATGATGACCAACTGTTAATAACAACTATCATCTACAAGACAAGGATCCAGGTCAACTCTAAAGAACTCATAACATTAAAAGGATATCTGCCACCATATATAGAACAAAGTCTGAATACAAACAAACATACCATTCTTTACTTTATTTCCTCCATGAATTTTTCTCTAGTATAAGCAATATGAGTCTTCTTCCACAACATGATGAGCCTAGAAATATGTATTAAATGATCACATATATACAACTATATCATATTGCCTGCCTTCTTAAAGAGAGTGTAAGGGAGAGAAGGAAAGAGAAGATGGATTGAAAAATAGAAAGTGAATATTAAGAAATTATATTGACATGTTACTGGGAAAAAATAAAGTTTATAATAAAAATAAAAGAATTATGCGATTGCTTTTAACACTCAGCCAATATATTGAATTAGCATTTAGCAAGAGTATTTACTAAGATGGTAAACTAAAAAGCATTCTAGACTCCACCCCACCCCCTGAAAAAAAACCTGGGGTAATTTTCCCACTAATCTGTACAATACATGTGGGAATAGAAGGTTCAATCTTAAAGTAAGATGGTAATATCTTACAGTGTGAAAGTCCTTTTCTGAATCAGTAGCTTGCATTATTCCTGGTGTTATAAGTGCTCACACTCTTTGAAACTGTGCTACTTTGGGTGACTATCTTTCTGTATTCATGCTTATTCTCAATGTACCTTCTCCTCTACCAACTAACTGGGTGCATTGTCTCCAACTTGTCCAATATTTTAAATGCTGACATTTCTCTTGTTGTTAGTACTCTGCTGATGGAAAACTGGCATCACTGATGACTACTTCAGCTTGCCTACCCTCATGACTTCTAATACCGTTAGTTGTGTCAAAAACACAAAAGTGGACACTATTGCTAAACATTAACCATGGGATATATGGTAGCCCAAGATCAGGAAAGACACGACAAAAGAGGAAGGGGTGGCTGTGTGTTCACGGACACCCGGAGGCTGAGTGGGATATAGGACGGTTATCTCTTTCCCCTCCTGACTCATAGGAATGGCTTTTAGTACTCGTCCCACTTTGAGCCTAAAAGAAAGAAAGAGAGGGACAGAAGATTGGAAGTCTCTTTTGTATATCCAGAGTTCCAATTCAGCAGCCAATTAGTGAACTCTTAATTCTTTTCCATTTTATGGAATCATTATGAATTATGAATCATTAGTCTTTTGGGCTCTGCTGCTAATCAGGGGACTCAATCCCACAGCGCAAGCCAATATGCTTACCTAAAAGGAGACTCCTCTAAGCATCCATGTGGGCAATTAGAAGGTGTCAGAGATTAATAGTCTGCCTGACAAAATCCACTAGAGTAAGGGAAAATCCTAGTACATTCCATGACCCAGAGCTGACTGTTACTTCAGTTAGTGTGATCTCATCATCAATTCAATTATGAAGGCAAAAAAAAAATGATTCAATCAAATAGGATACAAAATCCACCCTAAAGTAAAAAGTTATCAGGGATTATTTGAAATTTTAATTTGTATTCATTATCTATAATAATAAGAAACCTTAAGTAAGATATTGAAGTATTATTATCAAATGATAATATGAAGTCACCATAATTAGAAAGACATTTTCAAATTGGGTTTTTGTTGTGTGTCACATATGAAAAACCCTCATGTGTGAACATGCTTTTTAAAAAGCAAACTTTAGAAACAGAATTTTTCCAACTTGTTTTAAGAATCATTTAAAAAATAAATTGTAACAAGTTCTGAATCGAATTTAAAATATAAATATAAATATATATATATATATATATATATATATATATATATAAATATATATATATATATATATATATATATATATATATATATATATATATATATATATATATATATGGGGCAGCTGGGTAACTCAGTGAATTGAGAGTCAGGCCTAGAGATGGGAGGTCATAGGTTCAACTCTGACCTCAGACACTTCATAGCTGTGTGACCCTGGGCAAGTCACTTGACCCCCATTGCCTAGCTCTTACCACTATTCTGCCTTGGAGCCAATACACAGTATTACCTCCAAGATGGAGGTAAGGGTTTAAAAAAACAAAAACAAAAACAAAAAATTACACACACACACATTATATATATATATATATATATATGTATATATATATATATATATATATAACTTTTGAGTATTCTGAGAAAGTGAATTTGCTTACTGAAATTCAATAAAATTTTTGCATAATGAGAGAATGAGATTGAAAAGTGAGTATCATTTTTGTAAGTGCAGCCAATGATCCCCTTCTTCTTCCATTCTCTACACATCTTTGTGAGGCGTCTTTTTCAAACACAACATCCATCAAAACCAATCAAGTATCCAAATTAAACTTAGAAACAGACATTCAAATTGTTGCACCTCATATTGTTAAGTCAAGATTGAAGCATATTCAATCACATTGCTTTTTTCATGATTATTATTATTTTAGAAAGAAAAAAGGTTTTTCCCCTTATTACATGAAATAATTATTTAAAATATTATTCATCTCTATCTCTTCCTTTTTAATTTCTATTTTGATATGCTTTATAATTTAACATAATATATTAGTATATTAATGTAACATAAATAAAGATACATATTTTGGGGATCCTAATTCAACAATATTTTAGTGAAAGGGATAATCAAATCACAATAAAAAAAAGACTAAATTGAGGCATGGTTAAACAAGTTATGGCATATGATTGTGATGGAATACTCCTCTGCTGGAAGAAAGGACAAGCAGGCTGATTTTTTAAAAGCATGGAAAGATCTGCATCAAATTATGAGGAGTGAAATGAATAGAACCAAGAGAACATTATAGACAGCAACAGAAATTTGAAGAGTGATTTGCATCAATGTCTACCTCCAGAGCAAGACTTGATAAACAAAAACAGGCAAGACATTGTCTTATATAGAGATATATCTGTCAAATAATACCTTCTCTAATGCAGGGAAGGGAAAGAGGAAAGGATTTTTTCATGTAAAAATTTTGTGAAAGACTAAAATTGTTGATATTGGCAATGATTGCTATGGCTATTTGGAAAAGGCAGATGAAATTATTTCCTGCTGAAATGTCCTTGAAAGGCATTATTGACTAGACGGAATTTGAGCTAGATATTGGAGAATGAATGGGCTCGAGACAGGTGGAGAGCATGCTAGCAAGGACAAAAGGAAGGAAATATTCACCAGATGCAAAGACATAAATAAAACCACATCTATAGGCAAAAGCAAGTTACATTTAAGGAGGCATTGATTAAGCTAGTTGTTGGAGCAGAAGACAGAAGATGAAATTGGAAAAGTAGGTAACTGTCAGATAGTGGAAGATATTGAATAAAACACTAAAGATTGGATTCAGGAGATGCTGCAAAAATGTTCACAATTAAAAAACTATCAAAACTTAAAAAATTAAAACATAAATCTTCATTTATCAGCCTTAGAGGACAGAGAATTATTGTCATAAATTCGAAATACTTTGAAAAGGCAGAGGCTCACTGTTCTTGACTAGCCTCCTGGATGTTAACTCTAATAATTTAAGCCATTAAAGTAATGGGCCCATTTTGTCCACTGCAAATTGATCCATCTAAGACTTTCATCTTGGAATTGCTCCTGCCTTTTATTTCTGCAATACTGGGAAAAAAGAAAGTGGTCATAGTAACCTTAAGCTTTCTTTCAAAGTATCCTTTTTGAAATAATGTATCAAGAACAGTGAGCATCAATCTATGGTCAGCATGATTAGTGGTTTTGAAAGGATTCAATTAGGGATGGTCCAGAGGAGCCAGGGAGAAGAGCTGTATGTACCTTGTGCAATGAAGCCTAACAGCAGCTTTCCAGAGACTGAGAGTACTCTAAACAAAGGAATTAATTGGGAGTTGGAACACAGCAATTCTGACTCAGATTTTTGGGGTTTTTTATTCTCCCACAAATGGAAAGAAAGGGACACTCAATCTTCAATTAAATATATATATATATATAAACATATACACATATATGCATGTACAAACACACACATATATGTACAGAAATCTCTTACCCTACATTAAGCTGCTAAATGCATCACAGATGAGTCTGTTAGCATTTTCAACTCTAATTTGGTGGGATTGCATAGTAGTCAAACCAATTCAAAGGGGAAGGCAGATTTTTGAAGATTATTTACAAAGAAAGTAGACTACAAATATTTTTCCTAAAATGCTGCATATAATATGATCTTTTGTCGATGAAATTATATTAAATGTATAAAGGAATTCTGCAATTCATAAAGCAAAGAATCCTTGTGTTTATTGTTTACTCTAATATTTTTACAAATTAATGTTTATTTTTTGTTCACTTAGAATGGAAAGGTACATGGTTTTATGTCTAATTATAATAATTCCCTTTATAATATACTTTTTATAGCAGCTTTTTCAAGTTCATCTTATTAAAGTTTGCTGTCATTTGTCCTACATTTTTGAAGAGGACCAATGACATCGCACAGTGATGTCTTGATTTGTTAGGTAGATGTTATAGATATTATTGAGACACAGGTGGCACAGGATAGAATGTCCACCAGGAGTCAGGAAGAACTGAATTCAAATCCAGCCTCAGATACTAGTTGTGTGACTCTGGGCAAGTCATTTTAAACCTTGTTGCCTCGGTTTCCCTAGCTATGAAATGAGCTGGAGAAGAAAATGGCAAACCACTGTAGTTTCATTGTCAAGAAAATCCCAAATGGGAGGAGAAGCTAGGAGGCACAGTGGATAGAATGGCAGGCCTGGAGATGGAAGGTTCTGGTCTTATTTTCTCCTCACAACAACTCTGGGAGGTAGGTATTATTATTATCCCCATTTTACAGATGAGGAAATTGGGGCATAAATTAAGTGACTTGATCAGGAACTATCTGCAATTGTATTAAAGTCTTCTTGACTTTAGGTCCAGCACTGTTTCACCTAGATGCAGAAAGAGAAGGAGAAAGGGAGAAAGTAAGATTAGAGAGAGAGAAAGAGAGAGAGAAACAAAGAGAGAGAAATAGAGACGGACAGACAGAGACAGAGAGAAGGAGGAGAGGAAGAGGAGAGAGATAGGAAGAGAAAGAGGAGAGAGAGAAAGGGAGAGATGGTGGGGGGTGGGGGGACTATCCATGCTCTATGTTGCCTCCTTCAGCCACTTTGATGGTCTTTGGAATAAACTGCTTTCATGGACCCATTCTGCCAGGGAAAGTCTTCACATGTTGGGGGTAGACGTCACTGATGGGTCTTAGGTCTTATTGGTTACCCTCAATCTGGTTTAACCCATCTGCTGAGACGTTTTTTTGCCAGGGCATGACCACTGCACATGCTACAGCTTCTTGGAGCCACAGAGAGTTGGATGAAAGGTGGACACCAACGGTGGATAAGCTGCCCTTTCCCCAGAGATGCTAGTCCCTGAATACCTCATATGCCCCTATTAAAGTTTAGAAGTACACTAAGACTTTGCGACTTGGCTGTATTTATGAAATCCTTGAAAGAGTTGCCTACAATCAGAGTAGGTGATAGCCTGGAGAAGTAGTGAGGGGTAGAAGTATTGGAGGTCATATTGAGGAGAAAGCATGGGTGTGAATACAGTAAAGCACAGGGCAAGATCACACGGCATGGATAAAGGAATTTGGGGGTTCTTGAACACATTCTTAGGATGATGGTAAGAACAAGAGTGCCATCATTTTTGTAAATGGCTGAGGTGGAAGAGAGGAATAGATATATGGGTTGAAAAGATGAAGGCGCTGGAAGGTTGGGCTATTGTAGGTGATATCAACATGTATGTTAAATGCCCTCTTGCATGAGGGCAGGAGTTGAGACGGAGAGCCGAACACTGAGAAATGAAGGAGAATGTCCTGGCAATCAACAGATAACAGCCATCAGGATCTGAGTAGGGTGGTAAATTTGGATAAAGTGAACCTCAAAGGAATTTCTGTGGATCAGTCATTTCAGTCATGCCTGACTCTTTATGACCCCATTTAGGGTTTCCTTGACAGATACAAGAGCGGTTTGCCATTTCCTTCTCCAGTTCATTTTACAGATGAGGAAACGGAGTCAGCAAACAGGTTTAAGCAACTTAACCAGGGTCATACAGCTAATGTTTGAAAGCAAGATTTGAACCGAGTTCTTATTGACTAGTGCTCTATCTACAAGGCCACCTAGCTTCCCCCTGTTAGGAAGAGAAATGGCTCAATTATGGTGGTAAAGGAAGAGTCTGGAAGTGGCAATGCAGAGCAACAATATTCTGACTCCCCCCATTGGGAATAGTGAGTCAAGGGATGTGAGAGATCGTGTGAATGTGTGTGTAGTATATATATATATATATATATATATATACATATATGTGTGTATGTATGTATATATAATTCATATATATGTAAGTCTGCTTCTATGTATTTATACATGTAAGGCACAAAAAAAATTAAAGTGCTGAACCTGGAATCAAGAAGACCTTAGTTTAGATACTTGCTAGCTCTTTGTCCATAGGTAACAATTAACCTCTATCGGCTTCAGTTTCCTCATCTGTAAAATGGGAATAATAATAGCATCCACTTCTCAGGCTCATTACTAAGATAATATTTGTAAAACTCCTTAAAAGCCTTAATTTATTATATAAATACGATTGCTTTTATTATTATTATCACCACCATCATTATTACATATTGACTCAGACTCTGAATGCTTAAATACTGTAAAATTACATATACACATATGTACCTGTATTTGTGAATGTGGATATTCCACTTTAGCCAGCTATCTTCACTCTTGAGTAAGCATGTCATAAAATGCAAAGTCCATTGTATCAGACTATTTACAATCTTATTAAGTAACCTGTAGCAAATAATACTTCTCTCTGAGGCGGTTGTTTGTAAACACAGTGTATCCATGTGAAGTAACTCCTGGATTACTTGTGTGCCACTTGGCATTGCAGGGACTCCCTGGGCAGAAGTTGGACCTGTTCGGTCCCTACCAAGGATTATCCCTAGTTTTCTGTTGCTGGCCAGGAAAATGGGGCAAAGTAAGCAGCTCTTTAGCAACATTTTGCTGGAAAATAGTACAAGCCAAACAGTTTCACTCTTTCTCCTTAATCATTTAAATAACATTTCAAGTCTTTTAAGCTTCAGTTAATCTTTCCATAAACTGCCTCAGAAACTAAAATGACTTCCTAGAATCAGGGCACTGAATTATTTTAAAATATCCTGAACACTAAAAGTCTCTCACATTTTTCACATATAATATATAGTATTAGACAAAGAAATATATAATGTTCAGAATCCTGCTGGAGCCAGTTCAAATTAGCTTGAGAAAAGTGATTGTTGGGGGCAGCTAGGCAGCTCAATGGATTGAGAGCCAGCCCAGAAATGGTAGTTCCAAGGTTCAAATCCAGCCTCAGCTATTTCCTATCTGTGTGACTCTGGGCAAATCATTATAACCCCATTGCTTTGCCCTTAACTCTCTTTTGCCTCAGAACCAGTATATAGTACTGACACCAAGTTGGAAGATAAGGTTTTGTTGTTTTTTTAAGCTAATCATTAAATATTCAGCTAAAGAATTCAAATCTTGGAAAACAAAAAAAGGTTACAAATGAAGCCTTGGTTTACTGTTTTATTGGTTGTCTATATTTAAGAAAGTAATAAAATGTCAATAATGCAAACTAAATTTAAAAATGTGTCATAGCTATAATTGTTTCTTTTTCCTCAGTGAGCTAGTAGTTAAACATTTACCAGCACACCTCTGGTCATATCTGTCCCATTCTTGCTCATGATCTAACTTTCTTTTTCAAGATGATAGCTTTGAACTGTAAAAAACCTGACAGTTCCTTTGATCTTCCCATTGCTCATATCAGAGGAGGCTTAAAAGCCATCTTCTTCATTTGAGGAAACTCTGGTCAGGAGAGGTTAAGGGACTTGCCCAAGGAAAGAACTAGGATTCAAACTCCAAGTTCAGTAATCATAGTTCTGGGTTCCAAATTCAGAATCTTTCTGTTGCTTCACATGGCCTCTGCTGAGCTGCCCAGTAGAAAATATTCTAGGCATAAGTTGAGGAACATGAAAATGTAGTGGTATAAATACTGGACCAACACGCCCAATTTGCCCAAGAGGCATAGAAAAGTTTGGGTGAGAAAAAGGAAGATATAAAGTAGATCCATAGTAGGTAGGTTAAAATACAAAACACGTATGAAGCTCAATGAGAACCCCAAAACAACAACCTTCTTAAAACCAAGTACAAATGTTTGAACTGCCAGACTGTTTTCTAAGCCACATCCCTTTATCTCTTACAGCAAAATTAATTTGACCTTCTCAAAAACCTGTTGAACTACTTTTTCTTCTTAGTTACCAAGAAAACAAGAAGTTTGTATATCTTATTCAAGCAAAAAAAATTTCAGACTTAGTAGAATTACCACTCTCTAGCAGATTGATAGATTTCTGTGGGTAAATAGTTACTAAATCAACAAGATTTCTCACCATAGCATATTTATTCCTGAAAAAACCCCACATTTTAAAAAGACATGATTTTCTAAAAAACATCAAAATCTGCCTTAATAAAAAATAATTATTTTTGATATTAGGGGATCTTTTTAAAAAAAAAAGTCTATTGTTAAAGAAAGAAAAAAAACCAAATTAGCAGTATCAAAAATGAAAAGGGTGAATTCATAACCAATGAAGGGAAAATTAAAGCAATTATTAGGAGTTACTATGCCAAATAAATCTGATTATCTAAGTGAAATAGATGACTATTTTAAAATGTAAATTGCTCAGATTAACAGAAGAGTAAACAACCTCATTTCAGAAAATGAAATTGAACAAACCATCAATGAATTCCACAAGCAAAAAAAACCCAGGGCCAGACAGATTTACAAGTAAATTCTACCAAACATTGAAAGAGTCATTAATTCCAATACTATATAAGCTATCTGGAAAAATAACTGAAGAACAAATTCTATCAAATTATTTTTATGATACATAGTGTTGATCCTTAAATAAGAAGAGAAAAAACATAGAAAGAAAACTATAGACTGGTTCAATATTAGAAAAATTATCAGTGTAATTGCCCATATAAGCAACAAAATCCATAGAAACCAAATGCTTATCTTAACAGATGCAAAAAAAAATCCCCCAGCTTTTGACAAAATACAACATCCATTCGTATTAAAAACAATAGAGAACACTGGAATGAATGAAACAGTCCTTAAAATGATAAATGAATGACATGTGCCTAAAACCATCAGAAAGCATTATCAGTAATGTAGATAAGCTAAAAGCCTTCTCATTATGATAAGGAATGAAGGAAGGATGCCCACTATCATGATTACTATTCAATATTATACTAGAAATATTAGCTAGAACAATAAGAGAAAAAGAAATTGAAGGAATTAGAATAGAGGAAACAATACTATTACTCTTTGCAGGTGGTAATCCTAGTGAATCAACCAAAAAGTGGTTCTCAGATGAATAAATTAAAACTATCCATAGTCATATGAAAAAATGATTGAAATCACTATTGATTAGAGAAAAGCAAATAAAAACTCTGAGGTACCACCTCACACCTATCAGATTGGTTAATATGAGAAAAAAGGAAAATGATAAATGTTGGAAGGGATGTGGAAAAATTGCAACACTAATACATTGTTGATGGAGCTGTGAACCGAGGTACTGCCATTGTGGAGAGCAATTTGGAACTATGCCCAAAGGACCATTGAACCTGTATTCCAAAGAGATCAAAGAAAGAGGAAAAAAGACTTACTTGTACAAAGATACTTATAGTAACTCTTTTTTGTGTGGTATTAAAGAATTGGGAATTGAAGAAATGTCCATCAGCTGGGGAATGCCAGAACAAGTTCTGATACATATTGTGTCATAAGAAATGACAAACAGGACTATTATAAAAACAAAGCAGAACAAAACTGGAAAGATTTATATGAAGTGATGCAAAGTGAAGTGAGTAGAACCAGGAGAAAAGGGTACACAGTAATAATGTATGTAATAATGTAATCAACTATGAATGGCTTACCTATTATTAGCAATGCCAGGATCCAAGACAGTTCTAGACTCATGACAAAAAGGCTATCTATTGCCAAAGAGGAAATTTATTGGTCTGAATGGAGACTGAAGCATACTATTTTAAGCTTTATTTTGTTAATGAGGTTTTTTTTCTTATATAAGCAGCATGTGTCTTCTCTCGCAACATGATGAACATGGAAATATGTATGGCATGATAGTACATCTATAACCTATATCATATTACCTACTGTGTTGGGGAGGGGAAAGGGGAAGGAGGAATGGAGGGAGCAAACATGGATCACAAAATGTCAAAAATTATTATTAATAATTGTATCTATGTGTAATCTGGAAAAGAAAATATAAAAAAAAATTAAGTGCAAAAAAGTCAATTTAGTCTCTCAGGACTACAAGATCTAAGTACTGGAAGAGGTCTCAGAAGACATTTAATCTAGCTGAGACCTAGAGGGTTCCTTCTATTTCCTACCATATAGGTGTTCATTGTCTTTGCTTAAAGAGCTCAGATAATAGGGGAACCTCCAGAAGCAACACATTCTATTTTTGGATACTTTTAATTCTCAGAAGAGGCAGCAAGAATACTAATCTTCATAAGTTCAAATGCATCCTCAGACAAATCCTAGTTGTATGACCAGTGGAAAATCACAATCCTGTTTGCCTCAGTTTCCTCACTTGTAAAGTGCTAGAGAAGAAAATGGCAGCCACCCCAGTATCTTTCAAAGGAAACCCCACACCATCTGCCAGACATTGTACTGAAAACAAGTGATACAAAGGAAAAATTTGTAGAGCAGTAACTGGCTTCAAAGAACTTATCATTGAATGGGGAACAAACATGCATACATGTGCATGTAGGTGTATAATATGGTATCCCAAAGATGGACCCCGATGTGTAGACCAAATATAGGGTTTGGGTTGACTGCATTCATTAGAATGTCATCCCTCAGCCCATCATTTGACTGATTCTCTTCTTTAATCTTATCAATATAGACTACGGTCATAATTCTCCTTGCTAGTCACCAGGGGCAGAGCATTTAACTTTCTTGGATCTCAGTTTTTTCTCGTATAAAATAGACACAAAACTTGTAGCTAACCTACTTCACAGTATTTTTGTAAGGATATAATGAGATAAGGAATGTGAGGTCCTTTGTAAATCATTGAGCCCTATACAAATACCTAATCACTAAGTGTTGTTGCTATGGGGCAAAGCTGGCCAAGCACTCTGTTTCTTTTTTTTTTTCCCACACCAGGGAAAAAGATGAAGAACTAGTTCTTTCCAGACCACACATTCTTCTCCCATGAGGTAGTCCAAGAATTTAATCTTCCTTTTTGTGAGGAGCGTCTACCCTGACCTCCTCTCCCTATGAGGGGCTGGAGTCTTCCTTGAGGCTCTCATGATCTAATGAGAGATAGTGGTTAGAACAATGAACTCATTTTCCAGGGTAAAATGATTCTACATTCCATACAGATCACTTTTTCTATCTAATTTTTTTTTAATTTTAAATTCCAAATCCTCTCCCTCTCTAAAGCCCTCTACTATCTTTTGAGAAGACAAGGAAAACATTATCCATTATATAAATGAAATGATGCAAAACACATTTCTACATTAGTTATTTTCTCTACCATATGGGGAAGATAAACAAAACATAGATTATTCATGAAAAATTATATATATAATTCTCAAGATCATAATCAAAGACCAATCTAGGACAGAATTGAGTTCCCTGACATCTTTTTTAGTTCTTTATATTTTTACCTCGTCACTTGCTTTTTCTATTTACTCCTTTGGTTGGCACTAAGTATTCAGATAGGTGATATACATCATTCATTCATTTGCCAATAAATAAGTGAAAAACATCTCTTAAGGACAATCCAGAGGAACTTATGAGAAAAAACACTATCTACATTCAGAGAAAGAACTGTGGTAACAGAAACACAGAAGAAAAACATATGATTAATCATGTACTTCAGTAGGGATATGATTACGGTTTTGATGTGAAAAGATCACTCTATTGCAAATATGAATAACATGGTAATAGGTTTTGAACAATGATATGTGTATAACCCAGTGGAATTGCTCATCAGCTCTGGGAGGAGAGAGGGTAATGGGTGGATCATGAATCATGTAACCATGGAAAATATTCTAAATTTTAAAAAAAGCATTTCTTAAACCCTTACTATGTGCAAATCATTTTGCTAAGTGCTAGGGATAACCACGGAAAAAATATCATCTTTGCCCTCAAGAAGCTTACATTCTAATGGGGTAAAGCAACATCCGAAGGGAAGAGGTGGCTAATGAAAGGCATTTTGATTCAGAAACTTACAGGGATGGTAAATGAGATCATAGAACAGTAGATTAATACTCCAGCCATCAAAATGGGAGAGTTTCCTTAAACTTGGTTCATGGTTTCAAAATAGACCATTGGGAGGGAAACAAGGAAAAGGGTACTTTATATTTCCAGCTAATACTTTACACCCTCTGTTTGCCCCCTTTGGCTGGCACCGGTTAAGCATGCAGACCTACAATATATAGCATTCACACACACATATGAATGAATTAAAAAAAACAATTGTAAAGCATTTTATATTCCAAGCACTCTGCTAAAGCCAAGGATACAGATACAAAAGCAAAGGTCTTTGCCCTCAAAGGGCTTACATTCTAGTGGGAGAAATAGCATACAAATAGAAGAAATGACCAGGAAGGATACTTTTGCTCAGATTACCACAGTGGTGATGGGTATGACAGGGCAGTAGATTCCATCTTGTAACATTAGGAAAGTTGATTTCAATAATGAATGGTCAATGGATGCAGGACAGGAGAGAGGGCAGAGCAAGGAAAGAGTATAAGAGCACCAAATAGCTTGTTGTCAAGTCTTTGGAGAAGACGAGTAGAGAGCAGAGAGGAAAGAAAAGCTTGGTGTCTAGGGCTTTCTAAAAATAGTGGCCAGGTGAAAGGAAATCTCCAAGAGGAACAGTGGGGCCCCAGAATGGAAGGTTCTCAGGGATACTGAGATGATTGTAGAAGCTATAGAAATGGTTGGAAGACACCACATACAAATTATACATTATGACACTTATATGGCTATAGAAGCAGGAAAAGATTCCTGAATTTGTAGGCAGAGATAAAACAAAGGTAAAGAGAGATTTGTGACACATTCATCAGTTTCAGCATCTTTGGAGGGAGTAATAGTTCACCACAGACCTCTGGAAGATTCTTTTTAATTAGTGGAGCTGCAAGCAAGGCTGACTCCAGCTGTGTCCGCAATCACTGATAGTTCAGATTCAAGTGTCTGCTATTGTATTGAGTATCTTTCTCCAAGCTCCATCACAGATTCTGAATTTTCCCCCCTACAGATCCCTCTCAAAAATTCTATGTGGATTCTTCCTTGAGGCAAATAATTGTTTTGTTGCAGTTATTCAAAAGTTCCCACTGCCATATAAACACTATCCCATAGCTTAAAAATCACCATAGTTAAGGAAGCTAGGTGGTCCAGTGGATAGAATGCTGAATATGGAATCAGAAGAACTTGAGTTCAAATCTCGACTCAAATACTTACTAGCTATGTGTGACCCTGGCCAAGTCACTTAACCTCTCCTAACCTCAGTTTCCCCATCTATATTATGGAGACAACAATATCAACTACTTCAGGGGATTGTTATGAGGATAAGATAAGACAATATATGTAAAGTACTTTTCAAACCTTTCTGAGAGCTGTATAAATGCTATGCATTTTTATTATAGCTATAATCCCTCATAGGGCTAGAAATGGAATGCCATCCCAAGTATGATGATTCCTAGCAAAAATGTCATCACTTTTACCCAATCTGGAAGGTGACAGTGGGGCAGACAGTATGAATACTCTATTATAAATATTATTTCTTCTTTTCTGCTTCACCTCTTCCTCCTAATTTTTCCCTTTTTCTGCACTCCATTATTGTTTTGGGCAATGTGCACAAATCTTTCCCTTCTTGGTGAACATTGAAGAACAGGAGGAAGAAAAGAAAAAAGACATGACTCTTCAGTGCTATGACAACAGAAATATCAAGTCATAGGAGATGATGCAATTGAGTGTCTAGAATCTCCCACCAGCCCTAGCACAAGATCCAGTGGCACCATAGCCATTATAGCCAAGACTTCCTTTCCCTATAGGATGGAATTGTACCAAGAAAGATGTTATGACATAACTGGATCTGCCACCAGAAGAGCCAGCCTTGAATCCTGAACCTAATGTTTACTAGTTTAATCACCTTGTGCAAGTCACTTCTCTCTGGAACTTATTTTTTTTAATCTGGAAAGGTTATTTGCTCTTGGTGATCTCCAAACTCTCTTCCATTAACTCTAAATTCTATGAACTTCTCTGGAGTGAGTTTGCAGGAAGTAATTAACATACAGTGGAGTTGGGGGGGTTCTGGAAGAGGCTAGTGGGACATCCCCTATTGATAATGGAAATATTTGTTTCTATTGCAGAATGAAAGGGCAGCTAGATGGCCCAGTGGATAGAGTGCTGGGCTTGAAGTAAAAAATTCATCTTTCTAGGTTCAAATTTGGCCTTAGACACTAGCTGTGTGAGCATGGACAAGTCTACATGACTGTATTTCCCAATCTATAAAATGAGCTGGAGAAGGAAATGGTAAGCCTCTTCAGGATCTTTACCAAGGAAATCCTAAATGGGATTACAAAGAGTCAGATGCAACTAAGAAATGACTGAAGAATTACAACAGAAACAGAATGAAAGGTCACTACAGATTGATGCATACCAATAATAACTGAGGTTTTACCTATTCTAAATTTTAAAAAGCATTTTTCTTCCCAATAATACTAAAAAACAGGTGGTTTTAGTATTTTAAGATGCCAGTTTTGCAGATGAAAAATGTAAGCGAAATTAAAGAAGTATGGATTTAGCACCTAAATCTCAAAAAGAAATCCAGAATACTGTCCATCATACTGTACTGCACCATGCTACAGTAGGGGCTGATTTAAAACATAACTTTTAGAACTTGAAAGGTCCAAGGAATCTCTCAACAAGGACAAGACTTGCTCCCCCCCCCCACTTTTTGTAGGGGTTGGTAATATGGACATTAGTGGAAATAAATATGTTCACTCAGAATGAGCAATTCATTTTGCTTCAAGTCTCTCTTTTGATTAAGTAGCTATTATATAAGAAGAGCAGCACTTGGTTGAGGCTATTTGGCAACAAAGTGTGTGTCCCTTCATTCTGGCAAGCAAAGATTAACAACGTGTGTCAGATGGTATGTGTGTTCCCCCAAATGTGGTAAACAACTAATGAAAACTTGTTAATGACATTAGGAAAATAAAGTTATGCCAGGTAGTTTCCTTTCATCATAAATTTAATTAATATAACACCAATAAGAACTTGTGAATGCCTTAGTCAGAACAAAAAACCCACCAGAGAATCCTGAATATTTCTGGGAGGCTCCCAAAAATGACTTATATTCCAAACTCGGGGATTCAAGCATCCCATTTTCACTTGAGAGTAGAGTATATTAAGGGAGACTAGCCAGAATGGCACTTTGGAAGGAGACAGATGGTCTTTGACTAGGCAAAGACGGAACCTCTTTATGAGCACTGGATTAGATATCCCTACTGGGACCTTTGGGGGTTGGAGGGATAATTTGTTCCTAAAGAGGCTGGTGGTTGTATTGTTGACAAGATAATTATGCTTGTATGCATCGATGAGTATAAGTCTGATTTCACATTTCCATTTTGTACTAGTCAATAAATGGAGGGGTAAATTAGTTTGTTGTATGAACCGTATGTTATAGGGAAGAGAGACAGATCAGTTAGTGGTGAGTCAAGAAATGGGGTATGAATCCCAAGAAAGTAGCTGATGAACCTCCAGGGAGTGCTGAAGTCCCTTATGGGGTCAAAAGAGATACCAGCTAGGGACTAAGTTGATCTTTCTGGGAAATCACATACTCAAAACTCAATTTATATGAGATTAGATGCTTTCTTCATTAATTTAGTATAAAATGATGATGATAGAACTGAGCCAGCACTCATTATACATGACCTGTTTAACCATCTCTATAGAATAGTTCAAGAAGTTATCTAGATAATTCATTATATAGGTTGATCCTACTTAATATTAGTTGTTTTGTTTAAACATGACTTCAAAGGAAATAATGTTTCAGAAGGCAGTAAGTTCCTTATCAACAAAGTTAAGGGAGATCATCTCGCCAGAAAACCAAAAATTGGACTATAAAAACCTAAATATATTGGTGGAACAGGTTGAATATATTACTGGTTCTGACATGTGAATATCTATTGAACTAAGTAAGTAATTAGGAGGTTTATGGTTTGCCATAGTAGAAATATGGGATAGGAGTGGAAGGGACGATAGATGACTTGAAAATAAAATGTAAAAGTATCGACAGACTACCAGGGTAAAGAGGGGCTAAATCAGTGATGGCAAAACTTTTAGAGACTGAGTGTCCAAACTGCAACTCTCACCCCACATGTGAAGCTTTGGGCTGCTGCCCATTGGGCTACTGGGCAGAGGGATGGGTCATGTGAGAAATGTCCTCAGGCATATGTGGAGAGGGGAAAGGGAGCAGCCCCCTCTGGCATTCATGTTATAGGTTCACCAACACAGGGCTAAATCATTGCTCCAATGAACCTCTAGTTTAAAGCCTAGGTGAGAATTAAAATTCTCAGATAGATAGATAGATTTGGGCATGTATTTTAAATTTTTTTATTTGATCAATTTCAAACATTATCCCTTGGTTACAAAAATCATTTTCTATACCTCCCTCCTCTCCCCCTCCCCCTTGGGCACGAAAAAAAATATAGATGCTCTCTAGCCAAGGAAGTAGTTGTTATATATCTTCTTCTTGTACTATCTACCTTCCCAGAGGATCATATAAATGGTAAAGTATGAAACTCAAGTGTATATTATATGTGAGTGTTGAGAAGGGTTGAGAAGAAAGGTGAGAAGTAATTAATTGGATCTAAAACCCAAGTATTCAGAAACCTCTAATTCTACTTCGAGAAACTAGAGGAGCAGGGCAGCTACTGGGACAATAACTTTGACCTCACACAAGTTGAAGACTTAAACTTTTAGTGGGAGATTTTTTTTCCCTCTGTGCAATATCTTTAAGGAGCAAGTGATTGAAAAGTGATGCTGTTCCCAACAAAGACTCAGACTGAGACCCAGGGGCACAAACTGTGCTAATCTCCAGGGACTGGCTAAAAAGACCAGTAAGAGAGTTTTGGATGGGGCTTGATTTGAACATAATAACAACATTATTACAATATAATGCTTGGTGGTCTTATTCGAGAAAGGACCTCAATATCCAGTGTCTTATCTTGCCAGGTGCTCTTCAGAATCTTCCTAAGACAATTCAAATGGAAGTGGTTCAGTTTCCTGGCATGATGTCGGTATTTATTCCAGGTTTCCTGGGCATACATTAATGAGGTCAGTAGTAGAGCTCTGTAGACCTCCAGTTTGGTAGACAACCTCTTTCCCATATTTTTCTTTGGAGACTCCCAAACATTGAGCTAGCTCTGGCAATGTGTGCTTCTACCTCATCAACTATGTGGACAAACCTAGAAAATATACTGAACTCTGATGAGCTGGCCACTTTGTTTGAATGCCAAAAAAATGTTGTTTAAAAGACTATTTTATGGAAAACTCCTACAAGGCTAGTGCTCACACAGGTGTCAGAAGAAGTGATTCAAGGACTCTCTAAAATTCTCTCTGAAGAACTTTGGTATCAGTTGTGAGAAGAAGGTGGCACTGGCACATGATTGTCCAGCATGGGGTAGTCTCATCAAAAATGGAGCTGTGCTTTATGAGGAAAGCAGAATCGAAGTAGCACAAAAGAGACGTGAGTTTTGCAAATTTAGTGCCACCTCCATCCCAGATGTTCATATGGGCTATTCATGTCTGACCTCCAGTAGACCTTTTCTGGGTTCATGTTGGTCTCTGCAACCAGTCAAACACATTATACCCTGATCCCAGCATCTTGATGTTATGATATTCTCTTTGACTATGGAGGATAACAATTACAAAATAATACAGTACCTTGCAATTTTACCTAGGTCACATTAGCAAGTTTATTTATTTCTCTTATGTAGTAATAGTTTAATTAGTTTCTTAAATATAATCGAATTAAAAGATGTCACTTGTGAATCTTTGCAATACTACAAGAAGTGCATAGCAAAGTCTCAATGAGAGTGTATTTGTCTGTTTGGAACAGGATGACCTGACAACAACAGGTAAAGGTGATCAGGGGCTAAAAGTTAGAAACATCTAAATGCAAAAGGTGGAATTTCAGATGAGAATGAGCAATGCACAACTAAGAAAGGTAATAAATCAATTACACAGCTGGAGGCTACCAAGACAATGAACTTCTCTATAGAACTTTTATTTCCAGCCACTATTCAGAATAGGAGCAGCTAGGTGACTCCATGGATAGAGTGCTGGACCCTGAGTTCGAATTTGATCTCAGACACTTACTAGCTGTGTGATCTCAGCAAGTCACTTAACTCTGTTTGCCTCAATTCCTCACTTCTAAAATGAACTGGAGAAGGAAATGGCCAACCACTCTAGTACATCTGCCAATAAAACTTCAAAAGGGGTCACAAAGATTTGGCATGAATGAAACAACTGAACAGCAACTACTTAGAATAAGACTCCAAATGTGAGAGAAATGTAACTGCCTGAATTGGGATTGATCTCTATAATCCTACTAAAGGAAAATGATTTGAACCAGGAAGAACTGTCAAACAGGAGAGGATAAATGGCAAACTTCAGAGTTAAGGGAACCAAAGAGTAGAGTCCTCTGCCAATGTTAGGCTAAGGGTCATTGCCCTAGTTGAAAGAGCATAGTAGGTCTTGGGTGAAGAAAGCAGAGTACCATCAGATTGAGCCAAGCTGAAGAAAGTCTGCAGTTGGACATCAAAAAGCAAAGACCAAACAATAATACACATATAACCCAAATGGAATTGCTTGTCAGCTCCAGGAAGAGGGACCGAAAGGAGAGAGGAAGACAATTTGGATCATATAACTTGTGAAAAGCTATGTGGGAATTTATTATTACATGTAATTGGTCAAATAAAATATATAAATAAATAAATCGACAAAGAGCAAAGCTAAGAAATCTAGTGGATTGACTCAACCAGCAGGGAATAGGCTATCTGAAAAGAGCCTGGTGGCAGTAGCTATCCAGTTCCCAAACTGACTGTCCCAGGCGGGAAGCAGTTGTCAAATAACACAGCAACCTGTCAAACCTAGAAGCAGCTTCCCAAAGGCCAAATGACCTGCAAAGCCCCATCCAACGTCAGTCCTACAGCTGAGTGACCTTTACCCAGTCCATTCAGCAGGTTTGGCCACCAGCTGAGTAAGCTAATTGATCTAGACCAGACTGATCAGTTCAGTAAAGACACTGCACCCTGGCTAGAAATGTATAGCAAAAAACTGGAAGGGTGGAACAGAAGCTGAGGGCTACAGGTACAGACCCAGGAATCACCTACAAAGGGGAAGGGAAATATAAAGGAGTTTGTCAAAGAAGATCAAAGGGGAAAAAAGATGGCCAATGACATCTAGAGAAGAGGTTTCTTTCTAGTGGAGCATCTCAGAGATCTGTGCTTAGTCCTGTACTTTTTAAATGTGTTTTTTATTGCTGATGTGGATGAAAGCCTAAAAACTATTTGTGTTACATTTTCAGGTGACATAAAGCAAGATCTAATGACAGAGTCAATATTTTAAAAGATTTCAAATAGAACAAGAGATTAAATATAAAAAGGTGATAATTGATTGGGACAAATGGAAAGACATACATTTGGGCTCAGAAATGTCATTTCCCAAATATAAAACAGAAGTTTATATGAAAAAGTTCTAGGGAATTGTAAACTCAATAAAAGTCACCAAAGAACATAAGAATGTCGAGAAGATCATTAACAGTTAAATACCCACCAAAAGATCATGAATTAATTCTTGATAAATTGAGAAGATATTAAGATCAAATAGTCACTAAATTTGAAATTTTGAAGAAGCTTTAGTGTCCAATTAGACTAACTGATATATGAAAGGAATCCTCACTTATACCTAACAAAAGAAAATCTAGCTGTACTTAAGGACCTCTATCATTTCTCAAGGAAGCCCATTCCATTGCTGTATGTAAAATTTATGAAAAATATAAACTGAAGACAAGTTTCTCTAAGCAATATATTTATGAAGAGGGCAATGCCACCTGATAATAAAGGATTCATGACTTGCCTCCATTTAGGTCAAAGATCCTGAGCTGAAGATAAAAATTTATATAAGCACATTTTTATTGGTTATGGGATTGGCATCATCATGGCATTAGGAAATTCATTTTAAAGAAATTAGGTATTACATATAAGTGGAATAGAAACCACCTCTAAGGAATGCTTTTGTGAATTCTGTGGGTCCCAGTTACATCTTGAGGTTTCCCAGGTATGTAGATCCAGGTATGTAGGTATAGATTATAGAAATAGGGACCGAGATATGTAGATGAACTGGAGCTTGGGAGATTAGATCCGACCATCTTTTTGATTGCTAGAGATACGAGTTCAGTCCAGTTTCTCAAGGATAACATACAAATTTTGCCAAAAATGTTGTTCTAATGCTTTATCGGAGTACTGAGAACAGAATTTTTCTTTAACATATATTGTGGGAAAGCCTGAGCCTCTAACTTCAGAGGGAGAGGACAGTGAACTTTTACACATGTGAGCTTCTTTACTTAGAGACAGAAAAAAAGGCGGTAGATTTTTTGCATAGAATATAGAATATGGTTACAGAATAAAATAAAATGTAAAAAACAGAATCAAATGTATGAAAATAATCTTATGACAAGTTTACAGCATTTCCTCTCCAAATATGAAAGCAGATTTTCGTTGTGATTTTGATCTTGAACAAAATTAGCATTCTTTTAGGACGATAGGATAAGGCAATCAAGCATACAGAATCCATTTTAGGCAATAATGATTTGTGAAAGACATTTGTTATATTTTCTGTTACGGATGTCATGGATGACTCAGATTTTAAACCTACACCACATCTTTTGTTGATGTGAATGAAAGGTTAGCCCAAGGAATTTACCAGTGATTCCTTGAACAATGTGGACACTTTTACCTTCTAGCTCCTAATTCCCTCCCTATTGGAATTAAGAAATATTCCTACCGGGAATAGAATTACTATCCTGTTAAAATTATTATTTGGAATTGATAAACTTCTAAATTATTAGTTGCTCTTATTCACTTTGGTGAAAATTGGCTATAAGGATGCTTTCTAAGAATGACTGGTTAGATAGGTGGCACAACACAGGTCAAGGGGAATTACAGAGAAGAGTGAGAGAGATCAGGTGAAAGGGTACTGTGGAGGAGTTGAGGGAGTATAGCTGGAAGGTGGGGACTACAAGGTGAGAGAGAGTCATTGTTTCTTGGAAGAAGAAAATAGCAATGTACATACATAAAAGAATTATCTTCTACACAGTTTTGTTAAAGGCTTGTCCTGTAAAAAATCTTACTATTGAAGGAAAATAAATTAGCATTTATATAGCAATTACCATGTGCCAGGTGCTATGCTAAGAAATTGTATACATTTCTTATTTGAGCCTTACACCAACTATGAGACAGGTACCATTTTTATCCCCATTTTATAGTTGAGAAAACAGAGACAAAGAGAGTTTAAATGATTTGCCTTTGGTCACACTGCTAGTAAATTTCTGAGACTAGATTTGAACTCAGGTCTTCCTGACTTGTCTATGGTAAAGTTTTGAGTCATCAGAATACGATGACGTGGAATTCTGTTAATTGTGATGCAGAGAATGCTTGGGACACATCCATCATCGGGGTTTCCTAATTACCTGAAGTTCCAGATCATTGATTTATGCTGAATAATTTAAAAATTTTGAATAATCAAAAAAAGATTAAATTGATTTTTTAAAACTTTTGCTTTTACCCCTTTTTTTGTGTCATTGTCTCCATTATGGTAGTCTAGTGAAGGCTATGGTTCCTTTCTCACTTTAATGCTTTTAAATGCCCAAAATAAAACACATAAGATTACAAAGGAAGCTAATTTATTTATATACAAGTTCATCAGTCCCAAGTTAGGAAACCTTGGATTAAATAATTAAATAATAATTCCTCCAGAGGCCAGAGATGATAAACACATATTATACAAAGATTTGCCCACGGTCAGACAGGTAGTAAGTGCCAGAGCCAAGAGTCCTTGTGTCCTTTAGACTCCAAGTCCACCTTTCTATCTACTCTACCCCACTGCCTACCTCTCAAAGTTACTTCTTCCAGCAGGTTAAATAAGAAAATATCACAATTCCTTAAAAATCTTTCCTAGTTAACAGTGAACACCATTAAAGTCAATAACTCCATAGACTCCTTCGCTCTTAAGGTAAGAAGGTACATTAAAGGTCATCTGGGGCAACAGCCTTCAATCTACTCAAATTATCTTCTAGCAACGAGATCTAGAAAACAACAGGAAGGTGGGGAGAAATGTTACATGAGCAAATCAATCAAAGAAAATTACCTTATTCTCTTATCTTCTACTTTCTTCAAGTATTCATCTCTCTTTAAGACTCCCAGGATCATTTCCTTCTCGTGCTCCAATAGAAACGATAGATTGATAATCTCTGTGTTCTTAGACATGGTATTTCTGCAGTGACCCCTGCGGCAAGCAGCTGGATAGGCACAAGATGACTGACTTCTGTAACGGAAGGATTTTCTAAAACATCACATTGATAGGAGCGTCTACTGAGCCAATTAACAATGAATTGTATTCTTCATGAAGTCTATACAGAAGTGAATGCATGTTTTCTCAGGATAGCAAGGGAAGAAAAAGGATATCCATTAGGATCACCTCCTGAGAAACTCATTTTTCCCTTTCATTGATGAACCACAAAGTCTTTGTCACACTTCTTAGGCTGCAGCTGTGTTCTCCCACTGAAGTCCAAATGTAAATCTTTCAGCCCAGGCACAGTTCAAGAATTGGAGATGCAGTGTCCAAATCCTAAAAGAACTGAAAGGGGCGTAGGGAAGAGAAAGAATATGACCGTTATTTAAGGCACCAGAGTAAAACATCTCATTTTTGTTTAAAAATGTGCATCAATATTCATTAAGGAAACTGGTCGATTTTCATTCTCCATGGTTTAAGTTACAAAACCACATTTGTGTCATAAAATACCTACTTTTTGAAAGAGCAGTGTGTCTGGATCAGGAACAAAATCTTTGATCTGTTAACCAAAAAGGTCTTGAGTTCTAGGGAGAGGTTGAGAATAGAGATATAGTTTTGGAAGTCACCTGAATAGAGGCAGTAATTGAAATCAAGTAGTTTATAATCTAATAAGAATATAACACTCACACAGGTAGCAACAATACATAGGATTGTTTTCTTGGTCTTAACTCCAAAAAAATATTACATTTACAGATAAATATTATTTTTATGTAAGTATTCTTAGAGTGAAGGGATAAAATATTTATATTGTGAATCTATACAAATATCTGTTTGATCAGAGATATTTTCTTTAAATTTTTTTATTTTTATATATTATTATTATTATGTTATAATTATTTTTATTTTACTTTAAATAATTTAAATAATTATATATTATTAAATCTTTTCAAAATTTTCTTTAAATTCTTTAAAATGAGAAAGGATTATGATTTTAAGAGGATAAAGTAATTAATGCATGGAGGACCACAGAATACAAATTGAATATACTCCCAGAATGTGTGGACAAGATCAAGAAAACATTGATGGTGCAGCGAGGTGTCAGTGCCAAGTCTGGAGTTAGGAGGACATGGGTTCAAATCTAGCTTCAAAAAATTCCTAGCTGTGTGACCCTGGGCAAGTCACCTAACTCCAAATGACTAGCCCTTGTCCTTCTGTCTTAGATTTTTACTAAGACAGAAAGTAAGTGTTTTTTTTTTAAAGAAACATTTGACCTCTTAAATTGCTGCTAACAATCAACATAGAATAGGTAATATCAGAGATGTAAAGAGAAAAAGAAAGGAGAGAAAGAAGCTATACAGATAGGCAGGATCCACATTTAGTAGCAAAAGAATGCCAGCTACAGAGCAGTGATGGAATATGCCCCAGTTCCTTTTTTCAAAACTATGGACAACTCAAGAATCTGATAGTTCAAGTTTTACACTACTAAGTGAAATTTTACTCTGCTTTATGTACCAAGCAGTGGGGAAAGTACTTTATCTTTCTCTTATCAGTGTGTTCATTGATTTCCAGGTAAAAATAGTTGCTATGGAAATTAAGGGAGTAACTTTATGGGAAAACATTGGTGGTCTGAGAAGTCTCTCCTTTAATTCTTCTTAAAATTTCCTCTCCCTTAAATGCCCAGCTAGGTGGATCAGTGGATAGAGTACTGAGCCTAAAGTCAGAAAAACTTATTTCCTGAGTTCAAATCTGGTCTCAGACATTTATTAGCTATATGCCCCTGGGCAAGTCAATTATTCCCATTGGCCTCAGTTTCCTAATCTCAAAAATGAGGTGGAGAAGGAAATGGCAAACCACTCTAATATCTTTGCCAAGAAAACCCCAAATGGAGTCACTTGGAGATAGACATGCTGAACAATAACAACTTTGGGGATGTTCATTCAAGCTGTTTGGTCTGCATCACAGCATCCACAACAATTCGTAGCTACATCACTGGCCAATCAATGGATCTGAGTTGTCAAAGTGACTGGCCAATAGCTTTGTAGAATAAACTCTCAGTCTTTTCAGCAAAGCAGAAGGTGCCCTTTTATAAAGGACAGGAACAATAAATAAAGATATTCCATAGATCTGGCTATACCATAGACCACTTTGCAAGGTCATGAGCTGTTGTTTACAATTTGCTCTGCTAGGGTCTGTGACATTATCCTCTTTGTGGGAGGTTACTGCCCTGAATACTGCTGTTGTTGCTGCTCCTGCTACTACTACTACTTAATACTACTTACTACTTACTACTACTACTACTACTACTACTACTACTACTACTACTACTACTATTACTACTACTACTACTATTACTACTACTACTACTATGACTACTACTATGACTACTACTGCTACTACTACTACTACTACTACTACTACTGCCACTACTATGACTACTACTGCTACTACTACTACTGCTACTACTACTGCTACTACTATTGCTACTACTACTGCTACTACTACTGCTACTACTACTGCTACTACTACTACTATTGCTACTACTATTAGTACTACTACTACTATTAGTACTACTACTGCTACTGCTACTACTACTACTATTGCTACTACTACTACTACTATTAGTACTACTACTACTACTAGTACTACTACTACAATTCTACTACTACTACTACTGCTACTACTACTACTACTATTAGTACTACTATGACTACTACTACTGCTACTACTGCTACTACTACTACTACTACTACTACTACTATTACTACTACTATTACTACTACTACTACTACTACTACTACTACTACTACTACTACTGCTACTACTAGTGCTACTGCTTATAAAAGAATAACTACCTGTTATTGTCCAACTGGGAGTCTAGCAAACAGGGAAGCAGAGATAATTGAAATTTTATCACTTACTAAAAAAATAATTAAAATAGCATCTGTTCATTTTATTTAACCTGTTTGACAAATATTTATTTTTGTTTTTTCTTATTATTCTATCATGTCTGAATCATTGTGACCCCATTTGGGTTTTTTTTCTTGGCAGAGATACTGGAATGGCTTGTAAATTCCTTCTCCAACTTATTTTATAAATGAAGAAACTGAGATATATAGTTTAAGTGGCTTGTCTAGGGTCACACAGTTAGGAAGTGTCTGAGGCCAAATGTGAACTCAATTAGGTGAATTCTGGTCCTGCTCTTTATCCATTGCTCTGTCTATTATTAGACATCTGCTATATGCAAAGCACTATGCTAGACTGTGGGGGATAGAAATAAAGATTTAAAAAATATAGTCACTGCTTTTAAAAGAATTTACTGACTAATGGAAAGATAAATTATAACACAAATAGGAATATTCTAAGTGTATAAGAAAAGTAAATATTTACTCTATAAACCACCAAGCAGTTAAATATAAAACATGGTCACTGGCATCAAAAATCTTATAATTTTATTGGGAAGACAAATATCACTGAGAATTACAAAGTCCAATTTACTCCCTGTGTTGAAAATTCTAATTTTGTTTATCACTCAAACCCTATTATTTTGAGTAAAAAATCTGAAAGTCTGGGTTTAAAAAAAAAGTCTCTCTTCTTGGGACCAATTTTGACACTTGCTGGTCCTAAATAAAAGGTATTAGTTAGCTCTATGACTCCTATCAACAAAAACCACATATAAATATATGAAATCAGTCAAAAATGATAACTTCCTTTCTTGCATTTTATATATGTTCCAAGACTTTGAATTAATAAAAGTAAGAATTCTCAATCTTTCAGCAATAACATTCTTTTCTTTGAGTAAAATATTTTCACATTTTATTATTCACTACATTTATTTCCAAATTTATCACTTGACCTCTTCAACCTATAGTAGCAAAGATTGAAAAAGAGTTCGGGGGGTAGCTGGGTAGCTCAGTGGATTGAGAGCCAGGCCTAGAGACGGGAGGTCCTAGGTTCAAATCTGGCCTCAGATACACCCTAGCTGTGTGACCCTGGGCAAGTCACTTGACCCCCATTGCCTAGCCCTTACCACTCTTCTGCCTTGGAGCCAATACACAGTATTGACTCTAAAACAGAAGGTAAGGGTTTAAAAAAAAAAAACCAAGAGCAGTTCAGGAAAAAAAAGTAATCTGGCATTATATGCAATATTCCACACTGCTCATGCCCTCCGTCAGCAATGAAGGGAGAGAGATGCTGCATTTTCTCAGTTCTTCTGTAAGGCTAAGCATGGTAATTATGATTATAGTATTCAGTCCTTTTTCATTTTTTCCATTTATATTATTGTAATCATCATGCACATTGGTCTTCTCATTTCTCTTAACTCTGCTTCATTTTTCATATTCATCAATTTTTTACAATTTAGTACTTAATATTCCATTGCCTTCACATGCCTCAATTTGTTTAGCTATTCCCCAATTGATAGGTACCTAGTTTCTAGTTTTTGCTGTCTCAGAAAGGGCTTCTATTAACATTTTGGTGAATATATGAACTTTTTTCTTTTACTTCATTGAGGCATATGTATAGTAATGAGATTTCTAGGTCAAAATGAATAGATATATTAGTCACTTGCTTGTTAAAAGTCAAAATTCCTTCCCAGAAGGATTGAAGCAGTTCATAGCTGGAGAAATAGTAATATTAATTAGTATACCTGGCTACTTTCCTATCCCTCTCCAAACACTGCTAGGGTTTTGTTTAAAAATTTTGCATCAGTGATAATGGTACATCTACTTTTATTAATGTATTTCTTTCTGTTTAAACTATAAAGTTTATATGTGTTTAACCAATACCTAGTAGAGCATTTTTCTCACATTTTAATTGGTTTAGGGAAAGATGTTAATTCTACATTTTTATATGGACCAATTGCTAACTGATTATAATTCTCAAAAAACAAATTTATTGTTTCTAGAAATTTTTCTTTGATTTATTCAGTATTCTAGATGCATTATTAAATCTATTTATTTTCCTATTGTGTTCTTTGTCATAATTATTACTTTTATCTAGCTACTTTCTATAACTATGATAACTCTCTAAGACTAAGTTGCAAAGGAAGTTCTAATCTGCACTGGTACTGGGAACTTGGTACTGGAAATCACAGGCCCTGTCTCAACCCCATGACACCATGGTCTATAAAATTGTATCTACTCTTTCTGTTATTTTATGTTTATTTAAGATTTCTCTATGCCAGAATAAATAACTTCCTTTTGTACTGATTCCATGTAGAACTAAAATGTGCCTATTCTAAATGTTTCTGTTCTGAAGACAGAACAAATCTTTTGGCTCTAACTGCCTTATACTTTAAAAAAATATTTTCTTTTTTATCTTTTTGTTAGATTCATTCATATTTGATAGAGAAACATTAATATCTCATCTAGTTATTGCATTACTATTCGGATTCTTTTTTCCAATTTAGTTGTTTTCCCTTATGAAGTCAATTACTATGCCCTTTTGTGCATTCACATTAAAAATGGATATTATTTCATTGTCCATGGCAACTTTAAGCATAATGGACTTTCTCTGTTTATCTCCCTTGATATTCATTTTTATTTTTGCTTTGTCTAATGGCAAGATTGGAATTCTACTTTTGTTGAACTATCCACCACACAGTAAATTTTGTCCCAGCTTCTCATTTTTAAATTCCATAAATGTCTTTATATTTTAGTTGTGTTTTTCTATATGGGAAATTATTTTATTTTTATTAGTTTTGTTTTCAAAACATTCTGCCAGTCTCATATTTTATTGTATCATTTAATTCCATTCATATTTCCCATTTGATTTGTCAAGTATGTATTTTTCCATTTGTTTATTTGGTTTTTATTCCCTTCATCTTTCAGGTGAGCTTTGTTGCTGCAGTTAATTATGTTTATGTTGCTTATATTTAATTGATTCCCTTAGGCTCTTTAGGTATTTTCGTTTACCTGACAGTTACTTGACTTTACCTATTAGTTCTCTTTCTTTTCATGTATCTAACTCTTCTTTTAATACTTCTCTTTGCTTACCCAGTTGAGTATGCACTTTAAAATCTTCCCTTCCCCCTTCTCCATTTAAGTAATGTTTCTGTTCATTTTCCAAGAATCACTCTTTTAGTTTGCTCTCCTATTTCTTTCTATCCAATCTAGTTTAAATTATATTCTGTAGTTCATGTATCATACACTTACTTGTTCTTTCCTTAATTTCCCTGAATGTAGACCTTCTAGAATACTAAGATTAAGTTTCCTTCTTTGTCCCTTTTTTATGTTATTGCATTTATGGATTTTACTTGCTATTACTGTTTCCCCTTTCTATTTCCCACTCTCAGAAATATTAATACATGAAGAAAGCAATGACAAATCGAAGCAGTTTCATGTGGCACAAATTATTTCTTTTACATGAGCCTGAGTCTTCATGAAACAACTTTGAAGAGAACTATCCTTGCATGTTGGCAATGACGGAATGCTGAGCAATAACTTTTAAACAACCATATTCACTAACATGTCCTTAACATGATCCATCAATACGCCAACAGATGTTTATTGAACACCTGCTTTGTGCTAGGCATTGAACTTTGCTCTGGGGAAACAGATACAATAAATAAAATAATCCCTACTTTCAGGACCTTTTTACTCCAAGTCAAGAAGTATATATACTGTAGCAGAGAGACAAAGAGTATACATATCAAATTATACAAAATATCAAGAGGATAAATACAAAATACTAGGTAGTACTGGAGGGCACTAACAGAAGCATCAGAAAAGGACTTGTGTAGACGGTGTTAGACGATGTCACGATTTTATAAGGTGGAACTAAAGAGAGAACACTCCACGCATGGAACCAGTAAGTGCAAAGACGTGCAGATAGGATATGAAATGTCTTATCTAAGAACACAAAGCCAGTCTGACTGGTTCGCAGGATTTGAGGGTGTAGAAGGGCCAACGAGGCTGTTAAAATAAATTGAGACAAGGTGTGAAAGGCTAATTAGAGAAGTTGATGTTTGATTTTAAAGAAGCCACTCAGGTTTATGAAATAGGGGAGTGACAGAGTTAGATCTGCACTTAAGGGAAATGTTTTGACAACAGTGTAGAGGAAGAATTGGATTTGGGAGACAACTAAGGCAAAACTGAGAAAGATCAATTAGAAGTCTGTAGACAAGGGGTCTTGGTGGAAAAAGTGCCAGGCCTAGCGACAGGACGTCCTGGGTTCAAATTTGACCTCAGATACTTCCTACCTGTGTGACTAGAAGCAAATCATTTGACACCCATTGCCTCGCCCTTACCACTCCTCTGCCTTGGAACCAATATACAGTATTGATTCTAAGATGAAAGTTAAGGGTTTTAAAAAAAGAATCAGCTATAAAAAAATAAAAGAATTGATTTTATTAGTTTTTTATAACAATACTTATTTACATTCCTTACATTTTTCTTATTTGAAGTGTTTGTAAGTTTTCAGAATCAAAAGAGAGTTGAGAGGGCATGGGATATTTGAGTTGGATGAAAAAACAGCAGTAGGATATGAGAGGAATTATCAGCTCTCTGATGCCACTGGCCTTGGTTTAAGGAGAAATGTTTAAAGAGGACTGATCGTTGCTAGCTATCCTCTTTCCAAACAACTGATGCAGACAATGATTTTGCCTGTGCCTCTTCTTGTCCCAAAGGGCTTCTCTAAAAGAGGACTCTGTTTCTCTACCTCCTAGATTCCTTCAAGATCCAACCTGATACCTCATTGGTTATCTGGATATATTATTTCCACCATTTGAACTATCACTGAGCAAGAGCATCAGTAACAGATACGGGCAAAAACTGTAGGAGATAACATTTTTAAATTAAAATTTTTGACAATATGTTACCAATATTAAAGTAAAAAAGAATATTTCCCAAGGGTTCTTTATTAGTTTTCTTAATTTTTCTAGGAAATGAATTCCAGTTAAGATGATAGTTCATAGAATCCTACTTTTCTCACATGTATTTCAGCAAAGATTTTAAAAGAGCACCAAATAATCAAGAAATATCAAAAGAAATTATTGTAAACACCTAGTTTAGTATAGAACTGAATAAAAAGATAGCAGTCTGTGGACAATGGGAGAACAGTACTACCAGAAAGGCCATTATGACAGGTCTACCAGCCTGGACTGGAGATGCACCAGAGTTAAGTGAAGCTGACAGTGTTCTTTCCCTAAGGGCATAAGGACCAGAGAGTTTGGATTAGGAAGTTTCAGGGACCTTGGAAACCTAATGTACTTTGACCTTTCTGATTAGAGATATGGGATCAGGAGTCAGCTGTTCAAGAAACAGAAAGACAAAAAACAAGAAAAACTCACAACACTGACCAGAAATGCTCCAGAAAGCCCAGAAAATGACATATTCTGAACCCAGATGACCAAGAAGACCCTGGAATCTTCCAGCATTCTGAGAAAAAATATACATGGAAAGCAGAATCCAGGAACAGAATCCTAGGAAATCAAGGTCAGGACCAAACAGATTTTGACTATCCAAATCAAGACTACAATATGGGGCAGCAGACAGACCCAAATCTGAAAGTGAAACAGGAAATTTGATTATGTAGAAAAAGGCACTAAATATTATGGAGAAATATAATGAATTCAGAGATCCCCAAGAAACAAAAAAGAAGAAAGTAACTGCACACTTACAAATAGCTCCAAAAGAAGAAAAAATAGCTTGGCCACAAATACAAAACTTCCAGGTCAAAGAATAATAGAGCAAGATACCAGAAAGAAAAAGCTCAAGTACAAAAGAACTACAATCATAATCACATAAGAATTGGCAATTAGAATAATGAATTAGAGGAAATCTTGGGACTTGATGTTCTAAAATGAGAAAGGTGAATCAATAATAAATTGCCATGCAAAACTTCATATTATCCTACGGGGGGGGGGGGGGGGGAGGGAATCGTTTACTTTCCAAGTACTCTTATAGTTCTTATAGCCAAACTATTTTTAATGTTATAGATTTTCAAATAATGTTGATGAAAAGGCAAACACACTAAGAAGAAACTTTCAAATGCAAATACAAGAGTCCAAAGAAACCCAAGAAGGTAATATATATTTGAGCAATTAGGAAGGGGGGGATATGATGAAATAGTAATATTCCAGTAGAGCAAGAGAGACAAATGCCCTTTGAAAAATTGTATTTTCAAGGATAGCATAGAGTTGAAAAAGACATGCACAGGGTCTTCAGTAGACTGGATCTGAGACCAACAACAACAACAAAATTTACACACACAAAAAAGCACCTTTGCCTGTAATAATGTGCATTTCCTATATAATTTCTCTATTTTAAAAGCTGTTTTGATTTCTGATTTTTTAAATATGCAAAACTATAATTAGTCACAACTGCCATATCAGCTTTTTAAAGATTTAATTGTGAACAATGGACTGCAGTGTGTGTGTGTGGGAGTGGCAATGAACAGCTGGAATTTGTTGCGGAGAAGAGTTAAACCTAGTTCCAAATTGTCAGTCTAAAATATCCAGTTTTATTTTGTTTTGATTTTTTAATCTTAGCTTAGGAGCTTTCAACTATAGTATAATAGATAATTTTCAACTTTTGAATTATTAATAACTTTAGGTCAATTTCCTGAAAGCAAAATTAAAATTGAATTCATGATTTCTTTCTTACCTTCTGTTTAAAATCATAAACCAGGTAGCTCAGATGAAGAAGAGGGTATATATGTGGGTCATGTTTTCTCCCCTCATTGCTTTTTCTTCAATATCTCATGAGAAAAGGCAGCAATGGAAAAATAGGCTTAATGAGAAGAGAAAGATGAGGTAGAGGAACAGGAATTATGACTAGTGAAATCAGAAAGTATGGCCAGAAAAGAAGGAAGTACTTTTCCTTTTTATCTTCCTTCTGTAGCTTAAATTTCCAAACACTGTCAGAGAGTAGAACCTGCTGATGCCATACACTTGAAAGAATTATGTACTAGAGGTTTTCAGTTTCATATGTAAATCTTTCTGTGATATTTTGTATTTTGAAATGTTCATATTAATGTATTCATAATTTTAAAATAGTATAAAACAGTAAAGCATAATTGATGAAGAATTTCTCTGTTTTAGTAATAATCACAAAATGCCACAATAGACCAAGAGGGCATTCATTAGCACATTGAGTAGACCTTCTGTTGAAAATTTAGATGGACAAGAGTCATACAGAATGAAAATGAGGAACATGTTAATTTTGGGAAAACATGGAAAGATTTCCATGAAATTATAAAGAGTGAAGCAGAACCAAGAGAACATTATATACAGCAATAGAAATATTGTTTAAAGAATGGCTTGTATATGACCCCTTTCAGAGAAAGTACTGATAGAAAGAAACAAGAAGGACATAGTTTTATATATACTTATATCTTTTTGTCAAATGATGCCTTTTTTAAAGAGAGGCAGAGAGGAAGGGAGGGAGTTACCTGGGTATTTAAATATAATAAATAAATAAATATTTTAAAAGAAAAACTATGTTGTTATGTGATGACAACTTTTATAAAAATTACCCTCAATTATAAGATCATAGGTTTACTGAAATCTTAAAGTAAATATATAAAAGCCCCCCTTTCCTTTGAATTTTTGAACTGTTTTTACATATATTAAAAAACAAAACAATAGAGTCAGGCCTAGAGATGGGAGGTCATAGGTTCAAATCTGGACTCAGACACTTCCCAGCTGTATGACCCTGGGCAAGTCACTTGACACCCATTGCCTAGCCCTTACCACTCTTCTGCCTTGGAGCCAATACACAGTATTGACTCCAAGATGGAAGGTAAGGGTTTTAAAAAAACCCCAATAGATTTCAATATCTCTTCCCTAACATACTGAATGAAAGATCAAACTTTAACTTTCCTCACATACACAGATACTATGTGTGGGATTTGGAAGGGAGGAGGGGTTAGGAATAGTGAAAAAGAGTGTGTTAACAAGAGTTATTGAAGTTTTTTTTTTCTTTTTAATGCACAGAAGTAAACAGAAGGAAGTTTAGAGAGATGGACAACTAGGATTGTTTTGGAAATAATGCACTGAATTTATCACATACTTTAAAAAAACAAAGCTCATACAAAGCATTTCCATGTTTTGATATGAAAACATAATACAAAAATCCTTGTATTTCTTATTTTCATCATTTAGTAAACCAAAAAATATTATTTTCATAAATAAGCACTGTTACAGTTCTTTGAATGCTTTTCTACATCATAGTGCTAAAGTTAAGAAGTCACAAAAGTCTATGCACATAAGCCACAAAAATAGAAATGAATTGAATATGGTTTTAATGTAGGAGTATAGTATTTCTGGAAATTTGGTTTAAAAGATTAATTAAAAATGAGCTTCAGTAAGGCAGTGGTTTCAATGGACTGGAACCTATTGAGTTCAAACAATAATTACAAATGGTGCTGTGTCTACTTGTATTTTAATAGTTATTCAAGGCCCAATAGGTCAGAGTCTGATTTTAATATTTGTCCTCCATTATAAGAAAAACAAAGCAAATTACACTAAATAGACATATGCCATATGGCTGAAAAGAATAAATACTAAAAGGAGAAGAAAATAAGAATGACCATATAAAAAAGGAAAAGGTCAACTGAAAAAAGCCAGTCAAATGAAACAATGACAAATCATTAAGTGTCCCTGAAAAGCCACTCCCAGGATATAGGGAGATAGCAGCACTACTTGAAGTCTCACCCTCAGAATGCTGCACATTTATGTCGAAGTACAGTATAATAGGGAAAGTTGCTACTCAGGAAAGGATTTTAAGCTCATCTGTGCAGAAACACATAATCTTAATTCTAAAAGAAAAGTTTCCCCTTGTATAATACTATTGAATGTTGTAGTTCATATTTTGCATTTCTGGGTCTTATTCTGAATGGAGGTGACCCTATAGCCTCAAAGGCAATGTCTACAGAGCACAAGCTCTGGCAGATATCACTGAATACATGGACAATGTACCGTGGTCCAAGAACAAACATATCAAAGTATCAAAAATGCTCATCCATCAGAAGGTTGCCCAACAGGTGATAACTTTTCAGTCATTGGAACTCATGAAACCACTTCTCACATATATATTTGTGTCTGTTTGTACATATGCCAGGTTAGGTTTGCAAGATGCAAGGGAAATAATATGCTACACTGATAAAATTCTCAAATCATTTAAAATGTTGATGAATATGTGCGTGTCTACTTCCTACACATGAATTATTAAGTGCCATATATCAAGAAAAACCTGGATGCAATTCAGGTAAGAATAGGACAATGACTCTACCCAATCCCCTTTGGGAAAGCATCCTCCCTTTCTGCTCCCAGGATCTTGTTCTCATCAATGGCATGTTTTTGGTTTCTTTTTATCATTTGGCAAAAGTACAAGCTATAAGTCAAGTGATAAGAAAAGGAAAGAGTGTATTTCAAAAATAGTATTTTATAATATTTAATGTATCAGTGGTATGTAGGACAGATTGACTGTAAAAAAGGCTGGAAGAGAAATAATAATTAGGAAGCTACTGAAATAATCCAGATGTGAGATGATAAGACTCTAGGTCAAAGGTACTTAAAGGGATCCAATGATCCTCCCACAAGTCTCTAGATCAATGTCAAGAGATCCATACACTTGGATGTGAAAAAAAATTCATATTTATTTTTATTAGCCTTTATCTGAAATTTAGCATTTCCTTCAATTATTTAAAAACATTACTCTGAGATGCAGTCCATAGGCTTCACTAGAATGCTAGAGATTATGTCACAAAAAGAGATTAAGAATTCCTGATCTGGCCTAAGGTAAGGGTGCTGAGAATAAGAAGAAAAGCCAAGATGCATAGTATGAGGCACAAATAAACAGGTTTTAGGACATTTGGCCATCTAGGTGAAGAGAGAGAAAAGTGAAATATAATGTAAATACTTCAAGCCTGGATGAAACAGGAAAACCAAGGAGAGTTCATTTAAATGAAAGATCATAAGTTCAGTTTAATATGGTGAATTTGAAGGACAGTAAAATATGAGATTGGAAATATTCAGCAGGAAGCTGAGTGCAGAATTAAAGCTCAGGAAAAAAGAAAAGATTGGAAATGCAAATATGTAAGTCATTTGCACAGAGTCAGTAATTGAAACCATAGGGGTGAATGATATCCCCAGAAGAAAAAAATGTAAAAAACAATGGGAGGGGGCCAAAGGCTGAACCATTGGTAATGTTTTAATTTTAAAATAGAAAATAGAAAATCAAGCTAGTAAAAGACACAAAGTAGAGGTGAGGGATGGAGGAAGAGAATGAGAATAGTGCAGTATAATAAAAGCTCAGAGAAGAGACAATTTAAAGAAGGGTGATGCTTAGAGTCAGATGTTGCAAAAAGACTGAGGAGAATGATAATTGAGAAAAATCCAATGGATTTAGTAAGTAAGAGGTCACTAAAGATAACTGAGAATACAGATTCAGCAGGATTTTTGGAATGATAGAAGTAGTGGATAAACTAGATACTTGAAATAATAGAGAGAAATAGGAGTAAGAAGGAGAATCTCAGAAGACCGTGTTTTCTTTCTGGGTTGGAACTCTTGAAATCACAGCATTCAAACCGGGAGGCACATGGACTTGAACATGGTTCCTTGTTTTCTTGCTAGGCTCACCGAATAATTCTGGGTAAAAACACGAGGAACTTCTATTTGCTCCCTGAGAGAACTCACCTATCTAGGTAGCTGCCCACCTGAGGGCCCCAGCTTGTGCCCTACATTACCCAGCTTCTTCAACTGATGCTGTGACGGTCTGTGGTCCAATTCTATCCTAACAGTGGATCCAGATACTACCAACTTGTAGCCAGATTGAGTGAATTCCCCTATGTTATTTTTTATCCTAGGATGTTCCTAAATAATTTTCCATCTCCTTTTGCTCTGAGATATAGCTTCTCAGTGTCTGACAATACATTAAGAGGTAATATGATCTAATGAAAAGCATATTGGATGACACATGTAAAACCCAGTGGAACTGTTTGTAGGTTATGGGAGGGGTGGGAGGGGGGAAGGGAAAGAACATGAATCATGTAACCATGGAAAATATTCTAAATCAATTAATTAAATAATTTTTCAAATAAAAAAAGAAAAGTATAGTGGAGTGAAAAAGATATGAGTATGAGTACCCCCCTCAGACTTTCTGAACCTGGGGAATTCAACAAGTTCTCTAAACCTGTTTCTTATTCTATAAAATCAGGATAATAATAGTACCAACCCCATAAAGTTGTTGTAAGAATCAAATTACAAACCTTAAAGCATTATGTAAATAATATGTAAGCAGTACTCCTTATTCTTTGTTTCCTAGCTAATCTACTCAAATCTATGGAAGTAATTTCTAGGAACAGCCACTACATCTGCTATCTCTAAGACAGAAGCAGGACTTGAAATTCTGGTTTCAAAGAGATGGCACTTAGTACAGTGTGTGGTATTTAATAAATGTTAATTGATTGACTGAAAAAAATCATAGTGTCCAGGCATGAGAGACAATTGCATATGAAGGGCAACACTTTTGTTATTGCATCCTTTTAGTTGTATCCAATTTCTTCATGATCCATTTTGGGGTTTTGTTGGCAAAAATACTGGAGTGGTTTGCCATTTCCTTCTCCAACTCACTTTAGAGATGTGAAAACTGAGGCCAATGGTGTTAAGTGGCTTGCCTAGGGTCATACAAGTCATAAGTGTCTAAGACCAGATTTGAACTCATGAAGATGAGTTTTCTTGACTCTAGGCATGGCACTCTATCCACTGTATCACTTAGCTGCCTTGAAGACCAACTCGGGAGACACCAAATGGGACAGTTTCTACTGCTAACAGAGAATATAGTCAAGCAAGGGAAATAGGTTTAAGAGGAAGATCATGATGAAATAACAACACTCTTAAAACCCTTATTGACTATGTTGTGAGAGGGAAGCAATAAGAGAGAAGGAGAATTCCAGCCAGCATAATGTACAGCAGGGATTATGTGTTCCCTGAAACCACTACCGTAGCTGGGAAGGAACCCTGAAACTTTGGCAGCTGGCATTAATTGGCTATTCAGGATGAGATTTGTGCTAGAGATGACGTATGGGAAATTGCTATTTGTGCTACTGTTTACTTTGTGAAGAGAGAGATTTCTGTGCTTTGCAATGCAGTCCCAAGTGTTAAATGGTATGTTTGACCAGTAATAAGCCCTCCAGCCTGGGGTTCACCAACAAATGCTATCTGACTTCTTGTTAATGAAAGTAGGTTTATTAAAGTTGAAATTTAGGAGATAAGGAAAGGAGGATGGGCTAGGAAGATCCCTAATCTTTTCCCAAGCTATCTTTCTCAATACCTCGGGACCCTCACAGGTATCTTCTCTGTTCCTCTCTTAAGTGCTAATGTTTTAGAATGCAAACTCTCCCTTCAAGGCTATACACAAGGCCCTCATTGATACTCTGTTATATGAGTATGAAACAATCTGATATGGGACTAGTGGCCCTATTAAATATTACATTATAAGGAAGTACAAATGGTTCAATCAAAGGATGTTGGGAAAATTCCCAGTGGCTGATCAATAGCTAATGACCTCACACAGTCTCTTGAAATTTCTTCTCCAACACTTATATAGGCTACCTACTATTCTTCAGTTATATGAGTAAAGGACCAAAGAGCTTCCTAGAGCTCAAAGAGTTTAAAGAACTTAAGGAAGACTACAGCACCCTAAGATTACCCTCTGACTGACTTTGGCAATAGTCATAGACAAAAGACCTCTAGAAAAGGAGCCAGTCTCAGAATGCATGGAATTCTCTAGAACAGAAAAAAAGGCAGCATAATGAGATGTGTAAATATCATTATTCCTGGAATTCTTGAAATGTATGCCTAGAAGATTCTTCCTTCCGTCATTCCTCTCTCTCTTAATTATTCCAGAACTTGGAAGCCATAAGACCCTCTCTCTTCCAACTTTTCTGGAATTGAACTCATATGTTATTCCCCAGTCTATGTCACTTCCTCATTATGAAAAACTATTTTTGATCATGGCTATTACCCCAGTCTATATTATCCTAGGTGGGTGGGTTCCTAGATGGAAGCCACAGAGTTCCTACATTCATATATAATTGGATGGGAACTCTCTAGTCCATGGCTATATCATTTAACATCAGGGAGTGAGAAGAGCAAATAGGAGCTATGGTGTTTTCTTAAACCAGCTCCTTCAGAAATTCATGCTGTATTCAGTGATCTACTCTGATTTTCTCTTTCCCATACTCTGTATCAAAACTTACAATTGGCTGAAGGTAATTAGTGTAGCATTAATTGTACATTTCCTCCAATGAGTCACTGTTCTGGTCTAAATTTATAACTAGTTCTATGTAATAAAATAAATAGCTATTAAACAAAAAAAAAGAAAAAGAAAACTATTAGATTCTGGAGGATTTGGAGAAGACATTGGAGAACTGAATTCAAATCTAGATGGTTTATGGAGTAGGAAACGACCACCATATTGCCTTATAAAAGGTATAGAAGTTAGATATCAGAAATTCTTGTTACTTTTAATCAACAATTGAAAATTAAAGTCAAGAGGTTAACAAAATAAGCAATTCAACATTAATCAAAAGCCATACTACAGAAGATCAAGAAGTAAATGGGAGAAAGGTAGGGTAGAAACGGGAGAGGGATACAAAGATGGTCAGATTTGAACTCAGGAAGATGAGTTTTCCTTACTCTGGGCCCTATCCACTGAACCATGTAGCTGCTCCAAGGCAGGTATTGCAAATGTACAAAGAATTTCCAAACATAGTGAGAAATAATTGATGTCCCTGTGAAAAGCTGTTTTCTATTTAAAACATGTCATCAATAAATATTAAAATTGATTGAAATAATACACAGCATCTTCTGAGACAATTTAAGCTCACTATGATTTTGCCTAGTATTAAATACCTTCTCATTCTAGAGCTGAGTATGGCTTTCTAGATAATATGGGAATCATACTAAAACTTCATATTAATTACCTGATGTGCATAGAAGGTATCAAGTTACATGGCTCCCTTAAAAAGCTACTTCATGTGGTGGAAACTTTCTCCAACAATATAACACATTTTAACAATAAATAGAAAATTGTTCATGTACACCAAAGAGTAGAGATTGTATATTTGAGCCTTAATACAGAAATCATGGCCATTTTATACATTTGTACAATGATTTGTAAATGAACATTTAATATATAAGGACAATAGCAGAATAATAATTTCTCAGACTGGTTCCATTTGAACCTCATCAAAAAAAGGCAATGATCATAGTAACTATTATTATCATTATAGCAGGCATTTATATAGTGCTTTAAGTCTTATGAAATGCTTTATATACTTAAAAAATAGAGGGCAGCTGGGTGGCTCAATGGGTGAGAGCCAGTTCCAGAGATGGGAGATCCTGGGTTTAAAATCTGACTTCAGATACTTCTTAGTCATGTGGCCCCAGACAAGTCACTGAATCCCCACTGCTTAGCCCTTGCCCCTCTTCTGCCTTGGAACCGAAACACAGTATTGATTCTTAAAAGGAAAGTAAGGGTTTAAAAAACATTTTCACAACAACTCTTGGAGGAAGATGCTATTATTATTCTCATTTTACAAATAGGGAGATTCAGGCTTAGAGAGAACATGTAACCTCTCATAGGAAGCAATATTTAATGCCATGACTTAAGTTCAAGTCCAGCATGCTTTCCTCAATGTCCCATTACCTCCTACACTACAATATGCTATAGATTATTTGTGAATTATAAATATATTCTAGCATAGCTTAGAAAGATATAATTATGAAGTAGGAAAATAGAAATGTCATGTTGAAAAAAATTATCAACTGTTTATTTCACATCTGGTCCCTGAAACTTGCTGGTGTTACATTTTTTCTTTCTCCTCCAAATTCATGGGAACAGTTAAAAAACTGATTTCAGCAAATATCCTAAGTATGTATCCAGGCCATGAAAAGACTGAAAACATTATGGCTAATTTTAGTCAGTTTAGTAATCAGGAAACTTCATCGAAACTGAATGAATGAATGAATGACTTCCTAGCCCATAAAAAGGCTAATAGAGAATATTAGGTATATATAAAGACTACTGCGTATAGAATCATAGAGGGCAGAGGCCCTACAGGATTTACATTACTTCTCTCTGGTGCCTTTCCATCTTTATTTTGTTTCTGAGAATAGGTGGCCAGGACTAAATAAAGATAAGAAAATTTGGTAACCTCTTTTTCAGAATTTCATGGAGATAATCTCTGTGACTTTATATAAAGCCTGTTCATAAGGAGATCAGTATTTTGCTCACATGTGTGAAACAGGATCATAGAATCTTAACTCTATACCGGATTATGGAGGTCATATAATTCAGCATATTCCTAAAATAAGGATTTCCCCTCTAATATCTTCCTGAAATGGTCATTGAACAAGTTTGAAGGCCTCCATGTAGTAGACTCAAAGATGTGCTGGTAAATGTTTAACAATTGACTCTCCAGGGGAAAACAAAAAACAAAAAACAACCCAAACCTATGCACACCCACAATACATTTTAAAAGGTGAACCTGGATTATTAACATTCTATCACTTTTTTAAGTCTAGACAATCAACAGAACAGTAAATCATGCCCTGATTTGTAGCGTTTGCCAATATCCAAGATGGAAATGCTCACACTGAAAATGAAGCCTGAGCCCGTTGGAGGTACTTCAATTCACCGGAGAGAACATACTGACCCCCGAGGCAGACCATTTCATTTTAAGGAAGCTTTCATTGTCAGGAAATTTTTCCTTGAGTTTTATTTCAATTGATCTCTGAAAAAAGGCTCCCTCTAAGAAAGATGTATGGGAGTCCTTGGGCTATAACTGCATGGGTTAAGAAGGTGTGAGTGAGGTTTGAGTTGTATCACTAGACCAAGTGTCATACCATGTCCCCACTGAAGTACTGAAGGTTTCATTACCAAATAATTTTCATGTGACTAATTTCACGTGATTCTTTATGCAAACACAGAGTAATCAAACACTTAAAAACATAGACTGACTTTCATTCAAGCAAGAAATTGTGCAGATGCCATAATAGTTTGAAATGAAAAAGCCAATGGAACAGAAGCTCAGAGAGTTCCTGATCAAAACTCCCAAAGTGGAAAGACTTTGAGTATGGACCTAAAATGAAAGTAAATGCCATCTGAAACCCAGGCTGGCCAATGTGGGAGAGGCTAATTCCTTGGCAACCAAGGTGTGATTTTTTGAGAGAATTAGCTCACAAGATAATGTGTTAATTGTAGAACATAAATGACAACCAAAGAAATCACTGATCATTCCAGTACTGAAGAAAGATCATTACCTACTGCTTAAAGGCATTTAACTTTCATTGTGCAGAGTATTAATAGAATAAATAGGAAGTACTGTATATAATATATATACACATAGTATATAATAGGAAGTCCCTGGGATGTATTCCTAAGCTTCTTTCCATTATATCCAATAGAATATAAATTTTTTGAGAACAGGAACTTATTTTATTCTTTATATTCACAGTATCTAGTTAGCAGTGTGCCTTTCCTATCCTAGCCACTCAACAAATAACTTCTTAGAAATAATTTTTAAATGGCTTTTATATATCACAATGATTTATGTGGAAATCACTGTAATTTCCACGGAAACTAGGTGGCATAGTGGGTAGAGGGCATAAGTTCAAATCTAGACTTAGATGTTAGCAGTGTGACCTGGGGAAGTCATTTAACCCTGTTTGCCTCAGTTTCCTCATCTGTAAAAATGAGCTGGAGCAGGCAGTTGGGTAGCTCAGTGCATTGAGAGCCAGGCCTAGAGACAGGAGGTCTGAGGTTCAAATCTGGTCTCAGACACTTCCCAGCTGTGAGACTCTGGGCAAGTCTCTTAACCCCCATTGCCTAGCCTTTACCACTCTTCTGCTTTGGAACCAATACACAGTATTGATTCCAAGACAGAAGGTAAGGGTTTAAAAAAAAAGGAGCTGGAGAAGGAAATGGAAAACCACTCCAGGATCTTTGCCAATACAACATATTTTTCATATACCTTATCATTTCATAATAACAATAACATGGTATGATGAATGTCACAGGCAACATTGCTCTGATTTTAAAGACAAGAAAATAGAGGCATAGAGAGATTAAGGAATTTACTTCTACTCATAAGTAACAGAGTGTGTGTGATTTTTTTGTTCTTTTAATAATGAAGATGATTTTGAGGGATTCCAATTTTCTGAATATTTAATAATGATATTATTTGAAATATGCCTTGATGGGCAAAATGAATTTCCAAATAAGAATGTATTACTTTTCATTCATTCATTCATTCATTTAAATATTTTGAAGAGAAGGCAGTCAACCTTTTTTCTTTCAAACTGCCAGTTTAAAATTATGTGCTAGAAAATTGGTGAGATTGTTTTTTCCTTTCAAAGAAATAAACATGGTGTTAAAAAGCAACAAGACTCAGAGCACCATAAAAGAAACGGATGCTTCTTTAGAGTATATAATCACATGTACTCTTTGAGTCTGGACTCCCTGTTGTGTTAAAATTTTTATATTAATCTTGGAAATTATTCTAGAACTATGATTTCTAAGAAGTCTTTTCAATAAATAACTCTACAAGTATGAAAGAGACTTGATGGGGTGTAAAAGGCCCCGTGATTATGAATCAAACAGTTGAAGTTTTTGATTAAATCAAAGAGGTACTAAATAAAAGGAAAATTTGTCAGTGCTTGAAAGAGGAGTTCTTCAAGGTCTGAACTTCCTCTTCTCCTGTCCCTTAGGATATACATTTAGAATAGAGGCAGTGCCTACTCAATAAATCCAGTGGCTAACCCTCACTTCCTATATGACCCTTTAACCCCCACCACACAAAATCTCGGTGGTAACGTCAGGTAATTTGATGCTCAAAATAAAAGTGTCAGCATCCCTTATCCATCACTTAGCACTATTTCAATAGCTCAACTAGTCTTTTGAAAGGAGGGATTCAGAAAGAAAAGAAGAAAGAGAGAGTTAAAGAGAAAGGACAAAAGAAAAAGAATGACGGGAAGAAAGAAGAAAAGAGAAAGGACATTATGAAAATACAGGGTGTTTTCTGATCCCCTCAATCTCCAACAAGTTACTAATGAGATAAAAAAGGAAGCTGTCACTCGAGAGGGTCTCTATCCTGTAGTGCACAGGTCTTACCTTGCTCAGAAAGCTAGAATTGGGAGATTCATCTCCTCTCCTGTTCCTGCAGACCAAGGGTATCAAATGCTGAACTGCATTGAACCTAACAGCAAGAGAAACAGGAACTTGAAAAACCAGTCTCTCTCCTTCCCAGGATCTATTGACACACCACGCACACGCCCAGTGCCACAAAGCACGGTTTGTTTGGGGTGGACGGTGATCCAGGGAGCAGGCCATTCCTCCAGAGCTAAGTCCTCAAAAGGGGACTAGTTTAGCAGAACAGAGGTAAATTTGGCTGGCTTTCTTCCAAGGCACCTTTGGGGAAAATGTTTTAAATGAAATGATTACACAGAAAAGGGGGCTTTGGAGGAGGCTTCAGCTTTTATCGCTGCCCCTAAACACTCCAATTTGGACCTGCTAGGGAAAAAAGTTCATGTCTGTTGGCTTTTAGGAGGTAAAATACTCAGCCTGATATAATCTCTGAGCTAACTTTTAAAGGACAACAAATAAGATTTTTCTTAATCTCCTACACCTATCCTTGGGTCAGACTCTCAGGTTTTTCTGGAAATTCTTTCTTCACATGACCACATACGAAGTCCAAAGAGGTAGGTTCTGCCATATGGTAACTGGAAGAGTTTGTAGCACTTTTAAAGGTACCTAAATCTAAGAGAATGGCTCATATACTGGGGGGTTGGGAACAGATGCAAAAAGCCCCAAGTGAATACGAAGTTTTGACATGGTATTGATTGCTTCAAATGTCTAGATCCTTTTGGGGTTCAGGAAAGGAAGTAGGGAAACATTTCCCAAAGTGATACACGGTCAAAGACTATGTATACATAAGCATTTCTTAAGGAAACAATAAAAACTATCAAATGTCATGTGAAAAAATGTTCCAAATCACTCATAATTAGAGAAATGCAAATTAAAACAAACTGCAAGCTCACACCCGTAAGATTGGCAAAAATGGGTAAAAAAGGCAAATAATAATTATTAAAATTGAGTAAGACAACAGGCACATGAATGTGCCTTTGGAGGAGCTATGAACTCATCTAGCCATTCTGGAAAGCAACTTGGTATTATGCCCCTAATGTCACTAAACTACCCTTTGACATAGCAACATCCCTGTTAAGCCTCCTCCCAAAATTCAAAAATGGAAGAACAGGACCCATACATATAGAAATATCTAGAATAGCTCTTTTTGTACTTAAGAACTGGACATTTAGGGAACTGATCAAATTGGGAATAGTAGAACAAATGGTAAAACAAATATATGAATAGAATGGAATGATAGAATAATGGAATTGGGCTGTAAGAAGTGACCAAAGTGACAATATCAGAAATGTCTAGAAAGACTTGCATGATCTGATGCAGAATAAGTTATTAGACCTGGAAAATGATTTATATAGTAATAATACTATAAAGAAAAATACTTTAAATATTTAAGAACTGAGATCAATGTAATAACTAATTATGGTTCTAATGATAGAAGCTTGTTACCTGACAAAATGATAGACTCAAGATGAAGAATGAACTAGATTGTTTTGCTTAATTACATATATTTGTTTTAGGGCTTTTGTTTTCTCTTCTTCAATTTTAGGGGTTGGTATTATGGGGAAGTGGGAAGTTATCAATGATTATTTAAAAAAAGAAAGAAAATTAAAAAAGAGGTCATTGAAACATTAAACAACTTAAAAGAAGAGAAAAAAAGAACAGAAGCAAAGAGAAACAAAGCAGGACAATTTCAAAGGTTACAAAATGAATTTATTCCATATTTAAAAGGAAAAATAAACTCTACGTATATGATAGATTCAGCTTTTTTGGTTTTGCTTTATATATGGAAAAGCCTGTTTTATTTAGTGTTTGTTTAGTTAACAATATTTTTTAAAGGAAAGGAATTATTTACATAGTCACTTCAAGGACTTAATCATGCAATATAAGTAGAATTGACAAAGGGTATACATTCATGTTTTATAGCTACTCATGCCCCTAGTATGTTTAACTTCAGAATATGTAGCAGGTTTGTTGAAATAGAAAAATACATTTTCTATTGCAGTCAAGGGTTTTTGTTGAGTGACCCAATTTTCCTTTGTTTCTCATTCCCTATTACCATCCCATCAGAATAGGGATTTTTACTCTGAGGTAAATTAATATACAAAAGATTCATTAATAGATTTCAGGGAATCTGTGAACTTGAACGGGGAAAAATTACATCTTTATTTCAGTGTAATTGGTTTCCTTTTTCTCTTATGTATTTAATTTCATGTATTTAAAATTACTAATGAAGAAGACAATGCCACATGAATCATAGTAGATAGCATTTATCCAGTGCTTTATACATATATTATCTTGTTTGATCCTCACAATAATCCTATGAGATAGGTGCTCTTATTATCTAAATTTTATTGAGGAGGAAACTGAGGCTGATGAAGGCTAACTGACTTGGCCAGGGTCACACAGCTACAAAGTATCTGGCAATGGATTTGAATTCAGGTCTTCTTGACTCCAATTCCAGTGCTCCATATATAAAGTAAAACAGAATAGCTCTTGCTGTTCAGAAGAGGATAAGAACTGAAAGGAGATGTATCTTTAAAGTTGGTATCAGTTATTCAAGACCACTTAGATTAGACTTCATGAGGCCCCCATCTCAAGTCAAATGCTCCACCTGCTGATACTGCTGGACAAGAGTCTGGCATGTACAACAAATCTTGGGACTATGAGGGATGGATTCCTTTACTCTGGTGTGGGTAGCCAGCAGGATATTCTACTAATAAGATACAAGTTTGAAGTAAATAACAGGATAAGAAATACCATGATGAAATACCATCATTCTAGTTGGCTTCCACTTGATGCCTTCTAGATTGTCACATCCTTCCTAATATTTCCAAGTTGTTTAATCACTTTTGGTTATGTCCAACTCTTTGATCAACCCCTTTTGGGGTCTTCTTGGCAGATACTGAAGTGGCTTGCTATTTCCTTCTCCAGGTCATTTTACTGGACTACAAGTCCAGAACTCTTTCTACTGTAACATCTAACTACCTCTCTCCTAAAATACTGCACCTAGAAATGAACATAATACTTGAGATAACCAGGCCAGAATATAATGAGAAGATTATCTCTCATGTAATGGACATCATACCTTTCTTAATGAAATCTATAATCATTTTATTAGGCTATTTTGAGCTTTATGTCTACCAAAAATGTTTTAAACAAATTATTGTCTTGAGATATATCTTATTTTTGTAAAGCTGATATTTTTAACCCAAGTAGAACACTTTGTTGTTATTTATATTTTTAAAATTAGACTTAACCCATCTATTTAGCCTGTTGAGATCTTTTTGGGTATTAGATCTATTAATAAATCAATTAACCAATATTTATCAATGGCTTCTTATCTAACCAGGCTTTGAAGATTTGAATAAAACAATTGCTATGATGGATGGTACCGTGAATAAAGAGTAGAGGACAAATTCAAGAAATGTTGAGGAAGTAGAAGCAACAAGACTTAGCAAATGATTAGGTATTAGGATGAGGTGGTCAGTGAGTGGCAGAAGGGTGTGTTGTGGCTAGTATGGAAATATGTTTTTCATGATTTCACATGTATAATGGGTATCATTGCTTTCCTTTTCAATGAATTGGAGAGGGACTGGAGAGAGGGAGAGAATTTAGAAGTTAGAATGTGAGTAGTGGCGGGGCAGGTGGAAAGATGCCTTTGCTGGCTAGGGCTCAGTGCCTTGGAGAGATGACTGGATAGGAAGAAACTTGGCCTGAAGTTTGACTTCCAACACCAAGGCAGCTCCGTTTCTCACCTGAATGGATTGGCTCCCTTCTGGTTAGACCTCAGGAAGTCCCAAGAGCACTTCTCCAATATGCCATTCAGCATATTAGCTATCTTTCCCAGTTTTGGGTCATTGATGAATTTGATAATTATATAGCATCATTCAAATCATTTACAAAAATCTTGAATATTACAGGTCTAAGAAAATATCCCTCATATATTCCACTAGAGACTTCTATACAAATTGACTTCAACCCATTCATGACTGTTCTTTGTTTACAGTCATTCAACAAGTTCAGAATCCATTTAACTTTATAAATCAAAACTATATTTTCCCCTCTTGTTTACAATGATAAAGAAATATGGATTTTATTGAAATTTTGGCATAGCATCCCTTTGAATTAAGAATCTAGAAATCTTATCAAAAAGGGGTTTTTATTCTGGTAAAACCTGTTTTTACCTTTTGTCTTAGAATCAATAGTTTCTATTGATTCCAAGGCAGAAGAGTGATAAGGGCTGGGCAGTGGAGATTAAGTGACTTGCCCAGGGTCACAGACCTAGGAAGTGTTTGAGGTCAGATTTAAACCCAGAACTTCCTGTCTTTAGGCCTGGCTCTCAATCTACCAAAATATCTTAGTTCTCCCCTCCTCCCGCTGTATGATCTCTTCTTGATGGAGCCCTTAGTTATCAAAACATCTTTTTCTGGCTGTTTACAAACCATTCCCTTAATAAGTGCTAGAATTTTTTTCTAGAAATAATCAAGAAAAATACATTTTTCATCCACTTGGCTTTCATTTGTAGACAACTAGGTCAAATTACTATGAGTGATTGCACATCTCATTTAGGTGGCTTTGCAAATTTGTTGTACCACCCGTACAGCATCCTTCACAAACAAGAGCATGATGGGTTGGCTGCATGTCAAGAGAAAAGGGCACATGTCAATATTAGGTCAAGGTTACCTCACTTATTGTTTGTAAACTCCACTCTCTTTCCTTTTCTGAATATCCTGGTGTTTGTCCTTTTTCTGTTCTGCTGTACTTTCTAATTCTTCATGATCTTTCAAAGATGATTGATCATCTTTACAATCATATCACCTACTTTTATCAGCACCATAGGATATATAATCTGAACTCAGTGAGACCAGCTTCCAAAAACTCTCTTATAACCTCCTTACCTTGACTTTCAACTCCCTAAAAGATAATTTTTCTATCCTCTTTGTTTCAAAAATAATTTTCCTTAGTAGAGGAAGAAAAAAGCAAAATAAGTGCCTTGTCTCAATCATTTGTTATCAAGGCTCCATCTTGTTTTGGTTTTCCTTTTTTGTCCTCTTACATAGTTAAAAAGGAAACCAAAAACCTGTCATTAATATTTATTAAAAGCTTCAGTTCATTCTAAAATGTAGTGTCCCTGATACTATTGTTCTATAGCCTGACTACTCTTCAATGTGTCTTTAAAAAAAAAAGTTGTTGGATAAATTCCTTCACCTTCAGAATGTCTTTCCCAGGAATGATTTAGCTTTGTACCCTCAGAATTTCATTATTGAGAGCTTCTTACTTCTTTCCAGATGACTTTCCCTATTGAATTTTAATCCATGGGATGCTAACAATTCTCTGAGCCTTCTGAAATCTAATTCTCTCTGATAAGTATAAGTACAGGTAAAACAATGGCAGATTTTCCTCTAGTCTATCACTAATCCTAAGATAGAGTGGCCAGTTCACCTCTGTTGATTAGAATCAGATCCAGGGTTGCATACTTTTTTCTTTCTTCTGAAAATTAAATCACCATTACGTCATGCTGAGAATTTATTAGCTCTAGAAAGAGTTCTAGCCAACACCTGAATAATTTAAATTGCCCATGATGTAAACTGCAACTTCTTCCTCCTGCTGCCAAAACTACTACTACTACAATTATAGATTTTTCAAAGTACTTAAAAATATAATTTTATTTCATCCACACAATAACCCTAAGAGGTTGGTGCTATTACTATCCTCATTTTTCAGATGAGGAAACTGAAGCTGACAAATGTTGCCTGACTTACCTAAAGTGAGACAGGATGTGAACTCAAGCCTTCCTCATTCTAAGTTTACTGTTCAATCCATGGTATCAACCTAGCTGACTCCAAAAAAGTGCCAGCTTTGTGGTTCCCCCTTGTAATAAGAATTATTTGAGTGATAAATGATAACTAAAGATCAGATCTGCCAATATCCTCCCTTCCTCCCTTTTTCCTCTCTTTACCCTCCCTGGTTTTCCTCCCTCCTTGTCCCTCCTCCCTTCTTCCATGCCCTTCCAGTTGATTCCTCTGTTGGACTCTCTAAATCAACTCAGGGTGAGTTTTATGATGTCTCAAATAAAATACTACTTCTCTTTTTTAAGATTAAGCAAGGGATTTATTGGGGAAGAAGGGAAAGATAAGGAAATGGAAGGGAAGAGGGTTTGGGGTTTCCCTAACATTAGAATAATTCCTAGGTTGGGGGATGGTGGAATATAGTTCAGATTGGGAAAATTGGTTAAGAGGTCTGGAAATTCCGTCACTGTAGCACAGCAGAGAAATCAGAGAGAGCTGGACTCTGCCCTTCTTTCTTTCTATCCCCAAGCCAAGAGACCCCTTCTCCTTTCTGTCTCAAAGGCAAAGGGACCCCTTCTTCCTTTCTGTCTCAAAGGCAAAGAGACCAAGATTTCATTTTGTTCGGATCCTTCTCAAGTCTTTTCTGGTCCCCATTCTAATTAGAATGTTCTCTAATTAGAATGACAGCTCTGGAGTCCTTGCTTTTCCAGCCTTTTCTGCAGAATTTGTTTTCTCTCCTCCACACCCCCAATATCAGTTTTTTGCATTTATATCAGAGTTTTACATAGTATATTGCAGGGCCAGCTAGGTGGCTCAGTGGCTAGAAAGTCAGGCATGAAATCATAAATATTCATCTTCCTGAGTTCAAATCTAGCCTCAGACACTTACTATCTGTGTGTCCTGTAAGAGAGGAACTCTTAAACTCTTGAACCATTTGGTGATGGATTCTTTTGAACTCTGGGAGAGGAGAGAGGAAAACCCAATTTATCTTCTCTCTCTCTACCCTTGACTTTATTTCATCTTCACTTCATGCTGGTCCTGACTTTCAGGGGATTTAGAGGAAATCTTCTTATGGTGAATAGCTTTTAGCAAAGAACTATTCACTCTTCTTGTCTTCACTGGATACTGGGATCTGGCTTCACAGGAGGATGGTGCCGGCTCAGAGATTTGCTTAGATCAGCCTTTCTGGTGAGCTTCCCACAGAGAAGTCCTCCAATTAACCAGATCTTCTCACTTCCTCTGTCCTTTCTTCAGAACTCTCCTTCTTGCCTTTCCCCTTCTCCGGTTGGTCCTCCAACCTGATAAATCTGCTTGTCTTCTTTCTCTGGCAGATTAAGTTTAAGTTCCTCTCTTACAGTCCCTGGATGTGTCACTTAACCCTGTTGGCTTTAGTTCTTCATGTGTAAAGTGAGCTGGAGAAGGAAATGGCAAACTACCCTATGATCTTTGCCAAGAAAACTTCAAAAGGAATCAGAAAGAATCACTCATGACTGAAACGAGTGAACAATGATGACGACAACAACAAAATGTTCTTACAGCATATGTCTGATCATACAAGTCACTAAAATATTGTCAGCTTCATTCTGGAGACAAAAATGTTGGCAATGTTGTTGCATAGTCTGTAAAAAAAGAAATTTCATTGCTACTAAACAGGAAATTGATCCCCAAATTAATTGAAAAGTCACACATGAACTAAATTTTGTCTACACGAGATGATGGAAAACCAAACATTTTTCTACTATAGAATTTTTTAAAAATATGACAATCAATACCCCCTGGCTGTTTAGTTTGATATTTAACTTTCCTGGTACATTTTTATTTATTTCTAAATTGATATTTAAAATGCCAAATAAATAAATTATGGCGTGGCAGTGTGGGTTCTGGAGTACTTGGAGTCTTGCTTGTGTTCTCTGAATGACTTTTGGCTGATTATATATGTGTGATAAATGAGTACCTTCCAGCCAGTCAGAATCAAAGCAGATATGTATCCCCTAGAAAGATCATCAGTCTCTGGAATAATTATAAAAGAAACATAAAGAAACAAGTATTAATGAAGGATAATTATCATCCATCAAACTCATATACCTAAGTAGATCTGTGATCTCAAGGATGTGAATATTCCCTTCTGCACTGCAGATGGAAAATGGCACCTGACCTTTCCATTCAGATCTCCTCCATGTTCTCTGATAAATTCAGCTCAGGGGGATCTGTCCAACAAGCTGGAGTATCCCTTCCTTTCCCTTGACATCATGAGCACCCAAATGAGGCATATGGACATCTTTTGCCTTACCCTTGACAGGGGACCTCGCCATTGTGCTCCCATTTCTGGAAGATGTTATTTGAGTTGTATCAAGTACAGGAACATTGAAAAAGCTGCCTAAATGAGATCCACACTCAATTCAGTCTGACCTAACTATTCATATAGGAAAAACCAAGTGGTTAAAGAATATTTATGGTCCAGATAGGTTGCTTTAGTGCATAGGGTGCTGGGCTTAGGTCAAGAAGACCTGAGTTCAAATCTTGCCTCATATACTCTCTATGTAACCTTAGATAAGTAACTTAATTTCTGTCTGCTTGAGTTTCTTCATTTGTAAAATGGGCATAACACCTACCTCCCAGGGTTGTTATGAGGTTCAAATGAAATAATATTTGTAAAGTGCTCTGCAAATTATAAAGAGTTATAAAGATGTTAGCAGTTATTATGACATGGAATTCAATGGATAACCTAGAAAATTTTCCTATAAGCATGTGTGTATATATTCAATAGACATGGTAAATGGATAATAATATTAATATAACAGCAAAACAATAATAATAGCTAGTATTTATATAGCACTTTAGGTTTGTTTTTTTTAAACCCTTACCTTCTGACCTAGGATTAATACTAAGTATTGTTTCTAAGGCAAAAGAATGGCAAGGGATAGGCAACTGGGGATAAGTGACTTGTCCAGGATCATACAGTTAGAAAGTGTCTGAAGCCAGAGTTGAACTCAGGTCCTCCAGACTTCAGGGCTTGCTCTCTATCCACCTACCTGCTCCAAGTGCTTTACAAATATTCATTGATTTTATCTTCATTTTAAGCCTTGGTTGTACGTGCTATAATTCTACCTATTTTTAACATATGAGAAAACTGAGGTAGTCTAAGGTTAAAGGACTTGCCAAGGGCCACACAATGAAGAATTAATTATCTAAGGCTGGATTTGAACTCATCTTCTTGACTCCAGGTCCAACATTCTATCTTATATCCCTCAAATATCATCAAGCAACAGTAAATTAGTCTCAAACTTAAACAAGAAAAGGAGAGTAGTTTTTTATAAAACTATGAAGGCCCTTTAGTGACCTAAACTTCTTCATGAAACAAAGACGCATCTGCTAAACATTAATATTCTGCCAGTGTTGTTGTATAGTTGTGAGTCATAGAATACTAATGGTCTGAAGAATAAAAAGTAATTATCATCTAGAGGGCAATGAAAAGGTGTCTGGTGGGTATGAACAGGCTGTAACATAATAAATTGAAATAATCATCACATTTTGGGAAAACCTTTCTTTTTACAAAGCAGTTGTGCTTTCTAAAATTTACACTGAAGTGGCTAACTAAAGGCATCCAGGTAAGGATAAATGGGCACTCTGATACAAGGATACTGATTTGTCCTGTAACATGCAACTTAACCCAAACAGTTTTGGAATTTGGGCTGTGTTCCAGCCTAGACGTGACTCAAGTCCAGAACCATCGTAGTTTAGAGACAATACTGGAACAAAATGAGAGGTCTGTAGGTCCTTCAACAGTCACAAAAGGAGATTTACTTAATCTTAAGCCTCCTAATTTTTTACCTGTCTAAAGTTACTTCAGGACTTTTCTGACTCAATTCTTCTGCCATGTGCCCACATCTGGTTTCTGCCCCTCACCCTACTTACTGCCCTGACTCCAACTTTTCAGCTGCCTTTTGTGTATCATTTCCTCCTCAGTAGATGGTAAGCACCTTTAGAGACTATCTTTTTTGGTATTGTATTTATCCCTCATGCTTACACAGTGTCTGGAATACAGTAGGCATTTAATACATGCTTATTAACTGATTGACTCACATCAAGAGAAAGCTATTCAAGAAGGATAGCCATTAAGGACACTGCAAGTTGAATTACTGAAGTGATATCCTCTTGCCCCAGTTACCCACTGTGATACAGAGAGTTCCTGAGGTCCTATTGGCTTCTTAGTATCCAGGTAACAAGAAGGTAATGTGAATAATCTGAGCCTTTAGTCCCTTGAGTCACTCAAGTCTTGAGGATGGTCTCAATACCTTTTAAAGAAAAAGGAGTCCAACTTAGTGCGATGGGGAAGAGAAGTGAGGTTAAAGAGATTATTTCAACCTCAGGCTCCTTGTTGTCTCATTGTTTCACTCTTTGTTTTCTTTCTTTTTATTGATTTGAAAATTTTATTTAATTAATTTAGAATATTTTTCTGTGGTTACAAGATTCATGTTCTTTCTCTGCCCTCCCCAAGCCAACACTCCCATAGCCAACATGCAATTCCTCTGGGTTTTACATGTGTTATTGATCAAAACCTGTTTCCATATTGTTATCTTTGCACTAGGGTGATCATTTAGAGTTTATATCCCCAATTATATCCTCAGCGACACTTGTGATTGAGCAGTTATTTTTCTTCTATGATTCTATTCCCACAGTTCTTCCTGTAACTGTAGATAGCATTCTTTCTCATAAGTCCCTTCGAATTGTGCTTGATCATTGCATTGCTGCTAGTAGAGAAGTCTATTACATTCGATTGTGCCACAGTGTATCAGTCTTTGTGTACATTGTTCTCTTGGTTCTGGTCTTTCTCAATTCTTGGAGGTTATTCCAGTTCACATGGTATTCCTCCAGTTCATTATTCCTTTGAGCACAATAGTATTCCATCAACAATAGATACCATAATTTGTATCTTTCTAGTCAGCCAGAGTATCTCATTTACTAAACCTGGAAATATCTCCTAGATTATCTTTTTATTACATTAGCCATTCCCCAATTGAAGGGTATCCACACATTTTCCAATTTTTTGACACCACAAAGAGCACATCTATGAATATTTTGGTATAAATCTTTTTCCTTATGATTTCTTTAGGGTACAAACCCAGCAATGCTATGGCTGGATTAAAAGGCAGGCAGTCTTTTAGCAGCCTTTGGGCATAGTTCCAAATTGTGTTCCAGAATGGCAGAATCAATTCACAACTGCACCAGAAATGCATTAATGTCCCAATTTTGCCACATCCCCTCCAACATTCATTACTTTCCTTGCTGTCATGTTAGCCAATCTCCTGGGTGTGAGATGGTACCTCAGAGTTGTTTTGATTTGCATTTCTCTGATTATAAGAGATTTAGAACACTTTTTCATGTGTTTATTGATAGTTTTGATTTCCTTAACTGAAAATGAAAATTGCCTATTCATGTCCCTTGCCCATTTATCATTTGGGGAATGGCTTGGTTTTTTTTTGTACAATTGACTAGCTCTCTATAAATTTGAGTAATGAGACCTTTGTCAGAGTTTTTTGTTATAAAGATTTTTTTCCAACTTGTTGCTTCCCTTCTAATTTTGGTTGCACTGTTTTTGTTTGTACAAAACTTTTTTAAATTTAATGTAATAAAAATTATTTATTTTACATTTTGTAATTTTTTCTAACCCTTGCTTGGTCTTAAAATCTTTCCTTTCCCAAAGATCTGACAAGTATATTATTCTGTGTTCACCTAATTTACTTATAGTTTCCTTCTTTATATTCAAGTCATTCACTCATTCTGAGTTTACCTTGGTATAGGGTGTGAGATGCTGATCTAAACCTAATCTCTCCCATACTGTTTTCCAATTTTCCCAGCAGTTTTTGCCAAATAGTGGATTTTTGTCCCCAAAGCTGGAATCTTTGGGTTTCTCATAGACTGTCTTGCTGAGGACACTTACCCCAAATCTATTCCACTGATCCTCCTTTCTGTCTCTTAGCCAGTACCATATTCTTTTGATGAACACTGCTTCATAGTATAGTTTGAGATCTGATACTGCTAGGCCTCTTTCCTTCACATTGTTTTCATTATTTCCCTTGATATTCTTGATCTTTTATTCTTCCAAATGAACTTTGTTATAGTTTTTTCTAATTCAGTAAAAAGTTTCTTGGTTGTTTGATGGGAATGGCACTAAATAAATGAATGAGTTTGAGTAGGATTGTCATTTTTAGCATGTTACTTCATCCTACCCATGAGCAATTAATGTTTTTCCAATTATTTAGATCTAGTTTTAATTGTATGGAAAGTGTTTTGTGGTTATGTTCATATAATTCCCATGTTTGTCTTGGCAAATAGATTCCTAAATATTTTATATTGTCTAGAGTGATTTTAAATGGAATTTCTCTTGCTAAATCTTACTGTTGAGTTGTGTTGAAAATATATAGAAATACTGATACTTATGTGGGATTATTTTGTATCCTGCAACTTTGCTGAAGTTGTTGATTGTTTCCACTAGCTTTTTAATTTTTTCTCTAAGGTTCTTTAAGGAGAACATCATATCTTCTGCAAAAAGTAATAGTTTAATCTTCTCATTGCCTATTTTAATACCTTTAATTTATTTTCATTCTCTAATTGCTATTGCTAGTGTTCCTAATACAATGTTAAATAATAGAGGTGATAATGGGCATCCTTGTTTCACCCCTGATCTTACTAGGAAGGCTTCTAACTCATCCCCATTGCTGATGATGTCTGCTGATGTTTTTAGATATATTCTGTTTATTATTTTTAGGAAAGGCCCTTCTATTCCTATGCTTTCTAATGTTTTCAATAGGAACGAGTGCTGTTTTTTGTCAAAGGCTTTTTCTGCATCTATTGAGATAATCATGTGGTTCTTGTTGGTGTGCTTGTTGATACGGTCAACTATGTGGGTGGTTTTCCTAATATTGAAGTATCCTTGCATTCCTGGTATAAATCCCACCTGATCATAATGAATAACCCTCGTGATCACTTGCTTGAGTCTTTTTGCTAGAATTCTATTGAAGATTTTTGCATCTATGTTCATTAAGGAGATTCGTCTATAGTATTCTTTCTCTGTTTTTGACCTGCCTGACTTTGGTATCAGTACCACATTTGTGTCATAAAAATGAATTTGGTAGAACTCTTTGTTTATTCTGTCAAATTGTTTGTATAATATTGGCATAAGTTGTTTTTTGAATGTTTGATAGAATTTACTTGTGAATTCATTGGGCCCTGGGGATTTTTTCTTAGGGAGTTCTTTGACGGCATGTTCAATTTCTTTTTCTGATACAGGATTATTTAAGTATTCCATTTCTTCTTCTGTTAATCTAGGCAATTCATATTTTTGTAAATATTCATCCATATAACCTAGATGGACATATTTATTGACATATAATTGGGCATAATAGTTTTTAATGATTTCCTTAATGTCCTCTACATTAGAGGTGAGGTCTCCCTTTTCATCTTTGATACTCTTAATTTGGTTTTCTTCTTTCCTTTTTTAAGGAAAGAACTGACCAGTACTTTATCTGTTTTATTAGTTTTTTCAAAATACCAGCTTCTAGTCTTATTTATTAATTCAATTGGTTTTTTTTACTTTAGATTTTATTAATTTCTCATTTAAATTTTAGGATCTCTGATTTAATTCTCATCTGGGGATTTTTAATTTGTTTATTTTCAAGTTTTTTAAATTTATAAGCCCAATTCATTGACCTCTGCCCTCCCTAATTTGTTAATTATGAACTCAACGATTTAAATATCCCCCTGAGTACTGCTTTGTCAGCATCCAATAGATTTTGAAAGGATGACTCATCAGTGTCATTTTCTTCAATGAAATTATTAATTGTTTCTATAATTTGTTCTTTAACTAACTGATTTGGGGGAATCATATTATTTAATTTCCAATTAGTTTTTGATTTGCCTTTCCATGTATCCTTACTAATTATTGTTTTATTGCATTATGATCTGAAAAGGTTGCATTTATTATTTCTGCACTTTTACACTTGTTTGTCACATTTTTATGCCCTGGTACATGGTCAATCTTTGTGAATGTACCATGTGCTGCTGAAAAGGTGTATTCCTTTTTGTCCCCAATTTATTTTTCTCCACATATCTGTTAACTCTAATTTTTTCTAAGATCTCATTCACATCTCTTACCTCTTTCTTATTTATTTTTTGGTTTGATTTATCTAGATCTGATAGAGGAAGGTTCAGGTCTCCCACTAGTATAGTTTTACTATCTATTTCCTCCTTCAACTACCCTAGTTTATCCATTAGAAATTGGAATGCTATACCATTTGGTACATACATGTTGAATACTGATATTTCCTCACTGTCTATACTGCCTTTTATCAGGATGTGATTACCTTCCCTACCTCTTTTGATCAGATCTATTTTGCTTTGGTTTTGTCAGATATCATGATTGTGACTCCTGCCTTCTTTTTCTTATTTGAAGCCCAATAGATTTTGCTCCAGCCTTATCCTGTATGTTGTCTACCTATCTTATGTGTGTTTCTTGTAGATGACATATGGTAGGATTTTGTTTTCTAATCCACTCTGCTATTTGCTTTTGTTTTATGGATGAGTTCCTTCCATTCACAGAGTTAGATTGCCACTTGTCTATTCCCCAACATTTTGATATCCTCTCCTAGTTCTGTCCCTTCTTCTTTTGCTATATCCTTTTAAACCCATGGTTTCCTTTTAATCAGTCCCCCTAATCCCCACCTTATTATACTTTCCTTTCAGTCCCCTCCCTTTCTGTTCCCTTATTATTTGTTAACGTCTATTAAGTTCCCTCCCCCTGCTCTTTCCCACCCTTTTTGTACTCCCCACCCACTCCCCCATTATTTTCCCTTCTCACTTTCCTTGTAGATTAAGATAGAATTCGATACCCCAATGTATCTAGATGCTCTTCCTTCTCAGAATTGATTCCACTGAGAGTAATGTTTATGTATTACCTATTAGCCCTATCTTTTTCTCCTTCTTATAATAATATTCTTCTCCTCCATTTCCCATGCACATCTTTGTGTGATATATATTATCCTACTTATCTTATTCCTTCAAGTTCCTCTTTGTGTCATCTTCTATTCCTCTCCCCCTCTTTTTCTTTTTTTTTACATATCATCTTAGACCACTTATTACTTCAATCTCTCTATCAATGAATGATTCTTCAAATTACTATTATAGTGAATATAATTTTTGAGAATTACAAATAACATTTTTCCATGTATTAATATAAACAATTTGATCTTATTGAAGCCCTTAAAGAAGAAAATTTAAATTAAAAGAATTTTTTTTCTTTCCCCTCTCTTTGTTATTTACCTTTTCATGATTCTCTTGATTTTTCTGTTTGGATATCAAAATTTCCATTTAGCTCTGGTCTTTTCTTTACAAATACTTGGAAATCTTCTATTTTGTTGAATTCCCATACTTTCCCCTGGAAGTATATAGTCACTTTTGATGGGTAGGTGATCCTTGATTGAAGACCCAATTCTCTGCCTTTCTGAATATCATATTCCAAGCCTTGTGGTCCTTTAGTGTGGAAGCTGCCAGATGTTGTGTAATCCTTACTGGTGCTCCTTGATATCTGAATTGTCTCTTTTTGGCTTCTTGTAAAATTTTCTCCTTAGCTTGGAGGCTCTTGGATTTGGCAATTACATTCCTGGGGGTTGACTTTTGAGGATTTAGTGCAGAGAGTGTTCTATGCACTCTTTCAATGTCTATTTTGCCTTCTTGTTCAAGAACATCAGGGTAGTTTTCTTGGATGATTTCTTGTAGTATGATGTCAAGATTTCTGTTTATTTCTGGGTTTTCAGGTAGATCAATGATATTCAAAGTGTTTCTTCTCAATCTGTTTTCCAAATCATTTATTTTCTCAATGAGATATTTCATGTTTCCTTCTATTTTATCAGTCTTTTGACTTTGCTTTATTAATTCTTGCTGTTGTTGTGAGGTCATTGGCTTCCAATTGAGGTCTTTAAAGACTAGGTTTCCACTATAATCTTTTGATTTTCTTTTTTGGTTTTGTCTATCCTGCTCTGATTTAAATTCTCCAAGAGCTTGTGGCCAATTTCCATTTTTTGGAAGGTTTGGATGCATTTACTTCTTTGTCATCTTTTGCTAATTCCTCTGTAGTCTGGGTTTTTTTCATCATAAAATTTTTCCATGGTCAATGCTTTCTTTTTGTTTTGGTGTTTGGAAGTTGTTTTTCTTGAGCATTTTTTTGACATCACCATGCTGCTTTTTCCTTCCCTTTCCAGTCAAAAATCTGAGTGAGGAGGGCAGGCTCTCTGTGTATGAAGCTAAGGAGCATGGTTTTTGCCTGAGGCCACCTCTCACATCTCCAAGGTTTCTGTGTCACCCATTTCTGAGCTATCTCCAAGCCCAAAGTCTATGCTTTTAAGCCTGTTGGGGTCTCAAGTCCAACTTCTCTCAGGGATAGGTCCTGGGTGGTCTTAGTCAGCTGCCAAGGACCTAGAGGTGCCTTCTACTCACTCACTGATTCTAGTGTGCATTGGCTCTGACTCTGGCTCTGTAGGTGGGGGGGGAGGGTTGATCAGCTCGCATTTTGGTGGAAGCTATTTCACCCCCTTATGATGTGGAAATGCGCAAATCCCAAATATCTTCAATGCTGCGCCCTATTGAGGAGTCCCTTCGTTCATATGAATTTGATTTTTTGGCCTTTAGAGGTAGTCTGTATTGGTAGGTGATGGGGAAAGGAAAAGTCCTGTGTCTGTACTGCAGCCATGTTAACCCAGAAGTTCTTTACTCTTTGTTCTCTTGGCAAAGACATTAGAGAGGTTTATATTTCCTTCTCTAGCTCATTTTACAGAGGAGGAAAATAAGACAAACAAGGTTAAGCGACTTGTCCAGGGTCAAACAAAATGAGTGTCTGAAGTCAGATTTGAACTCAGGAACATGAATCTTTTTCACTCCAAGTCCAGCACTATATCCACTGTTCCACTTAGCTGCCCTTAACAGGCTAAAAGGCTAGATACCACATTAATTCATATTTTCCCAAACCTAAACTATTGTTGTTAATCAGGCAACTTTGGACTTTCGTAAATTAGAAATTAAGCTGGTTACCACCTCCTTCCTCCCTTTGCCCACTCTCAACACCCCCCCCAAAACAAAACAAAACAAAACAAAACAAAACAAAACAAAACAGCAGTTTCCAAGCTATCCAATAATATAGTCTGCCCCACATTAGGGGACAAGAGAAAGAGTATAAGAGATTTCTTATATTTTCAGGGGTAAAATTCCATTTAAGCTCATGTTAGATTGCATTACAAAAGATTTTTCACTCTTAACACTATTATAAATTAACACTTTCCCTGGAATTTACCAAAAGTTACCTAAAGTGAGGACCCCATTCCTTAATAACAAGCATCATAGGAATTCCTCTTTCCCCAATCTCAGTTTCATTTTCTCGGGCTTTAAATCCCCCCTGGGATGCTGGGGGATTTTTTTTGTTGGGGATCAGAGACCATGGAGCAGAAGGAGCAAGGAGAGAGCACAGTACTATATAATAAAGTTAACACAGTTGTTAAAACTTAAAGGGACCCTTCCTTGGGTGGAGCCATGATGGCAGAGGAGAGAAGAGAAGCTCTGAGTCACCATGAAATTCTTCTCCAACCAATATTAAAATAACACTACAAAACAAATACAGGAGAGAATGAACCAACAAGGAGACAAAGTGAAACAACTTTCAAGTGAAGAAAAACCCAAAAGGTAGGTATAGAACATCTGGGGCACTGGGGTGAGAGGGAAGCACAGTCAGTAGGAGACTGTAGGAAGGAGTGAAGAGCAAGCCAAGAACAAGCCACACCCCCATGGTGACAATTTGAGTAGTTCCTGACCTGATCAAATTAAAAGCAAGACCAAAAGTTTACAACCAAGCCTAAGGCAAATTTTTTGAGCTATCAGGACCTCGAGGATTAATTGAATCAATAGTCAGAGGGAGCTCTTAGACTTTAGGCCATCACACTATCTTTAAACAACTGAAACTGGTTGAAACCCAGAAAATAAGGTAAGGATAGCATCAAGGAAGGACTTGAATAGGGTATCCTAACCTCCCATAAAACAGAGCTTATCTATAAATAGATTGGGAAAATGAGCAAACAACAAAAAAGCACCTAACTCTAAAGAATTTTTATGGAGACAAAAAAGCAAGGTACAGACATAGAAGGGAACAGTAAAAGCAAAGCAAACACACTCAAAGTCCAAAAGAAAAATATGGATTGGACACAGATTCTGGAAAAGCTTAAAAAGACTTCAAAAACCTATTAAGAGAGGCAGTGAAAAAGAGGGGAAGAGAAATGAAAGTAATGAAAGAAGAAATAGGCCAGTTGAAAAGGAACAAAAAACTGATAGAGGAAAATAAAGTCTTAAAAATCAGAATTGAACAACTAGAATCTAATGATTTCATGAGAAATCAAGAAACAATAAAGCAGAATCAAAGGAATGAAAAACAAACAGGAAAACATGAAATATCTTATTGTAAAAACAACTGACCTGGAAAAATAGATCCAGGAGAGACAATTTGAGAATCATTGGACTACTTGAAAGCCATGATCAAGAAAAGTTAAAGGGAGAATTGTCTGTAAAGGGCTTGGGTACTCTTTGTGGGTAATATTCAGGAGGGGCCATTAAGGATCTTAGAATGAGTCTTCTCAGGCTAAAGGAAGACTACTGCACAGTGTAATAATGTACTTAATTAATGTTGAAAATGTCTTACTGTGTGCTTAATTTATCAATAAAAATTTATTATACATAAGCATTGCAAGAAAATCATGTAAATATGGGGTCAGCAGGTGATCAGTTACATCCAAGACTTCAGCCATCCATAGTAGGTCTTGGAACATGTGTATGGGGGCCATACAAGATAAAGGAGAAACCTTCACAAGGTAAGGTGAATGGGCTATTAGTAAATCATCTTACACCATAAGCATCTTGAATGCAGGGGCAATGCTTTTACTCTCTTAGCAGTGTATATTCAGGTAATATTGACTGAGCAAACTAACAAAAACAAAACAGAGTTAGAGACCTATGGCTTCCTGTTTATCTTTGGAAGGGGTTGGGGTGGAGGAGTTGAGTCACTCTCCTTACCCAGAGTTCAAATACTACACAATAACTGAGATGGAGCCTCCTATGTAATAATAAACTCCCTTTTTGTAAATTCAGGAACCTTGGAGGATGCTTGGATCCTGCTTGATTCAATATTTAAGGAATGTTTGACCTAAGGAGAATTAGGATGATTCATGTTCCTCATTTTTCTCTGCCCTTTCATGTGCCCATTTTTCTTTGCAGAGATAAATTGGATAAAATACGGAAGGCACACTCTTCATACTGGTAAGGGACATTAATCTGATGAGGCATGGTTAAAAGTTTCAGAGTTAGAAAGGAGAAGTTCCATAAACATCTAGCTCAGTCTCTTCATTTTATAGATGGGGAAAAAGATTCAGAGAATTAGTGATTTATATTACAAGTTTATGTTATATAATCTCAACTGGGTCCTCACTATTGCAAAGCAATCCTCTATTCAGTTTACTATGATACTCATCCCAGTAACTCTTCCAAATCTTGATCCATCTACAAATAGCTCTACTTCCTTTAGCTCCTCAGCTAGAGAAGCTTGACTCATATTTCCCTGAACTCCCCTTTTCCCCTATCCCTCATTTCACACTACTCATATGTCTTCTGCCATTATCTCTTCCTTTATCCCTATTTCACATTAAGGGATGGCCTTTCTTGCCTAAGCAAAATTCTCTGCTTTGAATAAGTAATCCCATCCATCCCATCCTCTGGAGCAGATTGCCTCCTCTATTAACCCTTCTCTCTCAATTTAATCACTCCCTGTCTATTGGCTTCTTCATTGCTTTCAACAATACCCATAATTCCTTCACCTTCAAAAGAACTCTCACTTGATTCATCCATTTCCTCCTCCTCCCCCAGCTATCATCCTATTTCTTTCCCAATTTGTGGCAAAACTCCTTGAGAAAGCTGTCTACAAAAGATGCCTCCACTTCCTTTCCTCTAACTCTCCTCTTAACTCTTTGCAGTCTTTCTGCAATAAGGCTTTCAGTCTCATTATTCTACTGAAACTTCTCTTCACAAATTACTATCTTAATTGCCAAATCTAATGGTCTTTTCCCAATCATATTCTTCTTGACCTTTATGAAAACTTGGATTCTGTTTATCATCTTCTCTTCTTTGATATTTCTCTTCTTTACAAGTTTTCTTGATATTGTTTTCTTCTAGTT